>NW_028141283.1:0-101776 GCF_030444845.1 Prenolepis imparis
AGAGAGCGGTTTTTCGGATCATCCCATAGTTTCATAGCCCATAGTTGATATTTTAGAGCATCAGTATGAGGTTTTTTCAAACCGATTTCACGCCCATGTATCGCCTGCACGATTGAATTAACCGGAGTGTTTGTCGATAGTGCCGGAACATTGGTATCTGCACCGAAGAAACGTTTGCGTAACGCTTTTCTTATTTCTTCAAGTCGCATGATTCGAGCTGTCCGTGACTGCAAATTTCCAATTAATAATTTCTTGGTGTTGATTTTCATTCCGAAAATTCTCATTAGTTCTTGTGGGCATTGTCCTTCTAACAAGTCGATACAACCATCACAATCTGGCTCCCACATACAGTAAAACGTTTTATCAATTTCATGTGGATGCAATCCGATTAAATCACATTCTTTCAGCTCAGCAGCCGTCACCAACACAAGTTGTTCCAGTAATTCAATGTATTCCTCCAGAGTTAACATCTTCACATCACTCGCCATTTTCACAGCACTTTAAGTGTTTTAATTTTTAAACAGTTTAATGTGTGCAAATAGGACACACACTGCACGATAAAATTTGATTTAGGGAGCATCTATAGTTGCAACACGTTTTCCCTTCAATTAGAGTATATCTTATAGTTTCATACAAACGCACAGCACGAGCATGCGAGTATAAGTCTGCTACTCTATGACACGACACATATATTATAATGTTGCTCCCCTCTTGATTTTAATTCTACATCTCTCTTCATCTCTTCATCTCTCTGTTCTACCTGGAGTATCATCTAGCTCATCATTTTTCTACATCTCCAGAGAGTTTTGTCGACTATGTATATCAGACAGGGAAGAAATAATTAAACACAGTTTAACAGTAAAATAATTTATTTGTTGCAAGCATTATAAATAATTTCATTTATAGCACAAGTTATCAATTCACAATCTATAAGTGATTCGCTATTAAACATATTACTATCACGTATCGCCTTTGCGGCATTGCTCACATCGCGGATATTATCACATTGTAAAATATTTACAAATTGCTTAAATTTTTCATTAACACTATGAGTATTCTCACACAGCCAGGAATACATATGATCAATACATTTTTCGAAATCGAATAAATGTAGTAGCGTTGATGGTTTCATGTACAAAGAATTATCAGATGATGTAATTTTTATAATTTTTGAAGTATACATGTTAACCGCTTCGAGTGTCAGATCACTAATCCATAGCGGAGTTTCAGTTAGCTGCTCAATGTCTGCTCGTTTCCGCATTAGAGATTTCCATGTTTCAATGGGTAATATTATTTGATTATCTCGATTATCACCGAGAGCCAATTCCACACAGGATATTATTCCGACGCTGATTCCTATTTCCAAATATTTGTATGATGTTGGGGTTAAGACGTATCTTCTTCCAAGTATACGAGCCGCATGAGATGAAGCGCTACAAAAATTTTATTGAAAATAATTATTTAACAAAAAAAGTTGTTTATTGAAAAATTCATTTAACAGATAATATTGAAACTTACTTGTCACATTTCTTCTTGCACAAAACATTGCTCTCTTGTACTGGAACGTAATAATTCATGCTGGCGGAGTACATTTTAAAAGAACCTTTTCAATCGAGTGATCAATGTGATACTAAATTATTTTTAAATTTTATCCATAATATCCATTGTGATGGGGTGGGGATTATTGCTGATCCAATATTATTTTCAACCAATCAAAGCACCGATGCACGACTGCTGCTATGACATCATCCTCAAATGAAATGTTAGAATTATTGTCAAGGTTAAAATGTGCAAAATGCAACATATTCAAAATTTTCAAGCGCCGATGTACGGCTGTTAGTGAATCATCCTCAGATGAAATGTTAGAATTATTGTAAAGGTTAAAATGTACAAAATGCAACATATTCAAAATTTTAAGCGCTAATGCACAGTTGCTGCTATGACATCAGTCCCAGGTGTTCAAAATGCAGCATATTCAAAATTTTCAAGCGCCGATGTACGGCTGCTATGACATCATCCTCAAATGAAATGTTAGAATTATTGTCAAGGTCAAAATGTGCAAAATGCAACATGTTCAAAATTTTCAAGCGCCGATGCACGGCTGCTATCACCTTGAGATGAATCTTGCGAAATGTGCTAAATGCACCGGTTGCTGTCATCCCCCAGGTGTTTTACCCCACAATTAGTTGATTAGTAAAATGTGCAAAATCGCAATTTTCAAACATAGCTGCATGGTCGCTATGACATAATCCTTAATAAAATATTAGACGCAAAATGTATCAATTTCAAGGCCGATGAGCCGCACGTGACAAAATCGCAACATACTCGAGTTTTTCAAGTGTCAGTGATCAAATAAAAATGCTGGTAAGGAGGCATACTCTGTCAGTATCTTTGTCAGAGGTTCAAGAAGTGCATCTCGAGTAAAGAAATATGGCACAATTGGAAGCAAGTTTGTTGGAGCAAGCGACAAGGGTAAATTCGGTGGAAGAATATATTGTGTGGGAGCAGCAATGTAACGAATACATCGAATCACTGGAAGAACAAAGTCGAATAAAACGTCCACGATTACCGATCGGAGTTCGACAATCGCTTGTCTCCCAAATCGCGCGTCTCGAAGGGTTGAAGAATTCGGTACGCAGACGTTTTGTACACGCAGGTGCCGGAAGCAGTTCGCGAGACATCGGACTCATATGGCGAGAGATTGATACGGCGTTCGAGAGCCGCATCTTGACTGGTGCGGTGATAATCAGCAATCACATCGAACCTCGTCAATTTCTAGAGGAGGCCAAAGACATTTTGATCAGACACGTGCAAAAAGTGTTGCAAAAACACCCTAGTGTGAAAGTGAACACTATGTTTAATGGCGAGTTCGTGTCGGGCGATAAGCGTGCTAATAAAACTATCAATACGAAAAACTTTGAAATCTTTCGCACCTCCGATTTACATGATTGGTACGATCACTGCGCTATCGAGCCCACGCTAGCATCGCTAGAAGAATTTCAGGAACGCGATAGTGGTTGGGCATTGTCGCGAATAATCAATTTAATTGTAAATATAAACAAGTATAATCCAATGCGTGCGGGATGTCACATTAAATTACCGCGAGAAATAATGATGAAGAGAGCAGTGGTTAATGTGCAATCAAAAGACAATGCATGTTTTGCGTGGGCGGTGGTCGCTGCTCTGTACCCTGCCGAAAGAAGTGTGCAACGGGAATCATCATATCCGCATTACACAACAGTGCTGAATCTCCAAGACATTGAGTTTCCAGTGACTGTGAATCAAATTAAAAAGTTTGAAGTTCATAATAACATTTCGATAAATGTGTACAGCATCGAAGAAAAGAACATTGTCTCGATACGTCTCAGTGAGCAGAAGAAAGACAGACACGTCAACTTGCTGTACGTGGAAGACAGTAACAACATTGGACATTTCACATGCATCAAGAATCTCTCCCGACTTGTCAGCTCACAATTGCACAAATATGGTCACAAGATATATATCTGCGATCGGTATGTATATTTATTGCAAATTATATATGTATATTTATTGTAAATTATATATGTATATAAAATAAAATTGTTTATAATTGTAATTTCACAGATGCTTGCATTATTTATGGTCTGAAGACAAACTGCAATCACATATGGTAGACTGCGGAGAGATGAATGACTGCGCTATCCGATTACCGAGCAATAAGGACAAGTGGTTCGCGTTCAACAACTTTAATCGCAAAGAGCAACTTCCTTTTGTCGTATAGGCTGACCTCGAATGTGTGCTGACAAAGACGAATAAGAAGGAAGAAGAAAAGAATTTATACCAACATTACCAAGTATTTAGTATAGCATATTATGTACATTGCTCATATGACGATTCGTTATCCGAGTATTATTCTCGTCGTAGTGTAGATTGCATTTCGTGGTTTTCCAAACAACTACAAAATTTAGCGATACGCGTAAAGAATATTTTAGCAACTAACATCCCCATGGTAAATTTAACATCAGACGAGCGAGAAAAATTTCATAGCGCAACGCATTGTCATATATGTGAGAAACCATTCACACAAGATGACGATACACGCGTACGCGATCATTGCCATCTGACTGGTCGGTACAGAGGTCCCGCGCACTCAAATTGTAATCTAAATTATAAAAACTCTTTTTGTATTCCAATAGTATTTCATAATTTATCCGGTTACGACTCACATTTCATAATTAAGGAAATAGCTACAGCGTTCGAAGGGGGAATCGAATTACTTCCAATAACCAAAGAAAAATATATATCATTTACAAAAAATGTTCAATTTGCAGAAGACAAATCCAGAAATATTAAATTACGTTTTATCGATTCATATAAATTTCTCAATACTAGTCTCGACAAATTGGCATCATTTCTAAGTAAAGATAAACTCAAAAATTTAAAATCAAAATTTCAAAATTTATCTACCGAAAATTTCAATTTATTAACACGGAAAGGTGTCTTTCCGTATGAATACATCAACTGTTTTGAAAGGTTGCATGATACGTGTCTACCACCGCGCGAATCGTTTTATAGTTCCTTGACCGGCGACACTGTATCCGAGAGCGATTACGCGCACGCCGAGAACGAATGGGAACGGTTCTCCATTCGAACGCTGGGCAAATATAGCGATGTGTATTTAAAAACTGACGTCTTGTTATTAGCCGACATTTTTGAAAATTTCCGGGATAAATGTATCGAGAGTTATGGGCTCGACCCCGCGTATTACTATACTCTCCCCGGGTATACGTGGGACGCCATGTTAAAGCACACAAAAATTACGTTCGAATTACTTACAGACGTTGACATGGTAATGTTTATCGAACGCGGTATACGCGGTGGATTGAGTCAATGTTCAAACAGATATGCACACGCTAATAACAAGTACATGCAGTCGTACGATCCATTGAAACCATCTTCATATCTAATGTATTTCGATGCAAATAATTTGTATGGATGGGCAATGTGTCAACCATTGCCTTATGCTGATTTTCAATGGGTCGACGATGTATCTAATTTCGACACATCATCTATCGCGCTCGATTCACCCACAGGCTACATCCTCTAGGCAGATTTAGAATATCCGCGACACCTTCACGACACGCACACTGACCTACCGTTTTGCCCGACACGCGACAAGCCGCCAGGCAAGCGGGAAGATAAGCTTCTCGCAACGCTATACGACAAGAAGCGATATGTGATACACTACCGCAACCTGCAGCAATGTACGCGTCACGGCCGTCGCGTTGCAAAAATACATCGCATATTACAATTCGCGCAATCTCCATAGCTTCGAAATTATATCGAACTTAATACACAATTTAGAACGCAAGCAAAAAATGATTTTGAAAAAAATTTATATAAATTGATGAATAATGCAGTATTCGGCAAAACGATGGAAAATGTGCGTAATCGGGTTGATGTAAAACTTATCACATATTGGGAAGGAAGATACGGTGCAGAGGCAATGATTGCGAAACCAAATTTTCACAGTAGAAGTATCTTTTCGGAAAATCTAATCGCTGTCGAATTACGCAAACTCGAGGTAAAATTTTTTAATTAATCTATGTTGGCATGTGCATACTCGACATCTCCAAAACATCTTTATATGAATTTCATCATGCGTACATGTCACCGCTGTATCGTGACAGATGCCGGGTAATGTACACCGACACAAACAGCCTAATATACCACATCGAATGCCAAGATGTGTACGAGAATATAAAGCGCAACCTCGACAAATTTGATACGAGTGATTACACTACGGACAATGTGTACGGTATACCGCTCGTGAATAAAAAGTTACCCGGTCTAATGAAAGATGAAAACAACGGTGTGATTATGACCGAATTTGTGGGGCTTAGAGCAAAAATGTATGCCTTGCGAGTGGATGGCAAGAAAGATACGAAAAAAGTAAAAGTTGTCAAGAGTAACGTTGTCGCGAGAACGATAACGTTTGATGATTACACGCGGTGTTTGAATGAAGAGATTGAAATGACACGTAGTCAGTCATGTATAGGATCGAAATTGCTTGAAGTATACACCATTCGCGAGACAAAAATTGCTCTAAGTCCTCACGATGACAAGCAGTATATCATACCTGAAACCATTGATACATTACCATGGGGACATTATAAAATACCTTTGTAAATAATATTTGTTGTAAAATATTTGTTGTAAAATATGTATATTATATGTATATTTGTATTTATAAAATTATTAGATAAATATATTGTAAAATAAACAGTGTACAGATATTTTAAATAAATGTTTATAACACATTATTTTTATGAATCCATGAGTTGTGAGATTTATCCAGTCCCAACCATTTCACATCATCGCCTTTTTTCCGCAAAACCTTTTCCACGAGATATACATCGGGATTTGCAACATGATGTAACTCGTACTCGTAGAATCCTCCGGCGACGGAATTTTCGCGCGAATCTTCAAGTATATATGTCACAGGATTAGTTTTCTGCACTTTGATAATTTTAAATATTTCGGTAGTCCAATTTGGTGTAAAACCTTTTTCGAAGATGGTCTTGAATTTACTCACGCGTACCTGACAGCCTACTTTGAATCTTGCCGGAGCAGCAATTTTTACGTTACTGTATATCGTATTTAAAAGTTTTTCGGCAATCTCCGGAGTAACATCGATAGGTTTCATGCCGATAGTGCGATGTTTTCGCACATTGTACTCTGCAACGAGTCGGGACAGCGCATCGATCCACTTGTAATTGCCATTAAGTGTAAACATTTTCCATATATTGTTCTTTAAAGTACGATTAAATCGTTCCACCACTGAGGCTTTCATAACAGAATACGTCGAGTAATGATTGATGTCGTGTTTTTTTACGAGTTTCTGCACATTTGCATTGTAAAATTCTTGTCCTCTATCGGTTTGTATGTTTCTCGGACATCTCTTGCTATCTCGAATTATCTCGGCGATAGCGTCAGCTGTTTCGCGTCCGTTCTTATTCTTGAGCGGCACGGCCCATGCATACTTGCTCAACACATCGATGACGGTGAGTATGTAATTGTATCCTTTGTTGACTCTTGCATAAGGACGCATCTCGACCACGTCAGCTTGCCACAGGTCGTCGTATCCACGTACTATGACGCGTCTACGCGGAAAATTTCTTCTCGCTGGAGCGTTCAATTCCTCCACGAGTAGCTGCTTTTCAGAGGTGTTTGATCGAAGCATATTTGTAATAATGTGATATAATTTTCACGTACAGTTCTTTATGTATCTTTTGATGTAGTCTGCATTACAGCCATTTTATCCAGCGTTAATAATAGCGCCTGCATATTCCTTTCAAGCCTGATTATTTTTTTCTCAATTTCTTTCTGTTGATCTCTCAAAAGCTTAACACTCGCTTCGACATATCGTCTGTTGGCTGCATCATTATCATCTTCCGGTTGCGCTACACGTCGTATCTTGCACGACCTTGCGTCATACCCGGAGGTTGTTAGACACAGAGTGTTATCGCGCACGTAATTTCTTAGTAATCCATTCCATTGATAATATGAATTATTATTATTATAATTCAATTAATATCATAATTCAAGTATACATCTGTAGAGGACGGACGTGTTTTTGTTCGGGCTGTTACTGGCGTGATTTTGAATTTTTGATAGTTGGCTATTTGTGACATTTAACGTGATTTTAAGCTTTCTTTAACGTCATGGACGGAAGAAAGACGTGCAAGGTGTGTGGCACTGTCGTGGCTAAGCCTGTAATTTGTGGTGACTGCAATTTTGCATCACATCCGTCCTGTCTCTCTCGAACGGGCCACCCTCATTCTAATGGGCAATTTACGAACTGTAAAAACTCTGCGAGTGCAGCGATGAGCCTGGATACAGACTCCGCCTTTCTAAAAAACATCAAGGATATGATTCGTGCTGAATTTCTTGTTTTTCGCACTGAAATGAGGGAGTTATATCGAGCAGATATGGATAAATTTAAGGAGGACATACGGTGCCTAGCGGAAAAAGTCAAACACGTCGAAGGTCTGTTGACTGAATCTCAGCCATCGGCCGTCTCCCCATTATCTCTTGAGGAGGATTTGATCGAAGAACTTGAGGACAGGGAGAGGAGATCAAAAAATTTAATCTTCTATAATCTCGATAAGCCGGATGGAGGAAACTGTACTGATGCTGATCTTGTAAATGATATCATCCGGAATATTCAACTTGATGCTCATGTGACGCGTATTTTGAGACTGGGGAAGAAAAAGCAAGATCATTTGAGACCGCTGCGAGTAACCTTCCAGGCTAAACGTGAAGCCATTGCGATCTTGAAGAACAAATCGCGTTATTCCGGTCCAGTCAAAATCTCACAGGATCAAACGCTTAAACAGAGGCAGCATCTTAAAAATCTTCAAGATAAATTAAAAGAGTATAAGGATGCGGGTGATAATAATAAGACTATACGTTATAAAAATGGTGTGCCTAAAATCGTTGATGTAAAAACATCCTGCTCGCCTCCCTCTAATCTATTATCAGAATGTGCGTGGCCTGCTAACGAAACTTTGTGATCTGCGCTATTGCATCTGTCTCCGATGATTATGACATTATTATTCTTGTCGAGACATGGCTGAACGATGGCATATCTGATATGGAATTGGGCTTTGATAATTTTAACGTTTTTCGAAATGATAGAAATAACTCTAATAGCGAATACTCGCGGGGAGGGGGTGTTGATTGCTGTGAGAAATACTTTGTTTTGTCGTGTTTTGAATGTAACGGTGTCATGGGTCGAACAAATATTTGTTGACATTCGACTCGAGCATAAACACTTAATTGTGGGTACTGTTTATATACCGCCAGGCACGGATCCGTCTATTTATGAATCTCACTGCCTCTCTGTGGGAGAGGTGAGAGCTGGGTCACTTAATGCAGCGATTTTAATTGTTGGTGATTATAATCTGCCTCAAATCCATTGGCACAATAATAATGACTTTCTGCAATGTGATATTGAACATTGCAGTAGAATGTCTTTGCAGGCGAATATTGTAATGCAATACTTCAATGAATTTGACTTTTTTCAGCATAATAAGATAGTAAATGTCGATTATAATGCATTGGACCTAGTTTTCTCTTCTTTACGCAGTGTTTCGGTGCGGACGGCCACAGAGCCTTTATGCGAATGCGACCGATACCATCCGGCTATTGCGATATCTGTTCAGTTACCGATGAAGATTTCTCTACCTTCTAAAGTTGAATGGAGATGGAATTTTAAGCGTGCGAATTACAGTGCTATTAATGATTATCTTGGCAGTATTTTATGGGATAATGAATTCAGGTATCTTGATGTAAATGCGGCTGTTGAATTGATGTATAATCATATTGAGTATGCGACATCTGCCTATGTGCCTAGATATCCGGTTCGCAGGTCTCTGCATCCTGCATGGTTTTCGGGGGAATTGATCTCTCTTATTAAGGCTAAGAAATCTGCTCATTTCCGTTATAAATGTAGCAATCAATATTCCGATTATCTGATTTTCTCGAGACTGAGAGCGCAGTGCAAATCACTTGCATCGACATGCTTGCGGAGTTACGTTCTTAACTCAGAGTCAGCGATCACCAAAGATCCAAAAATTTTTTGGAATTTTATTAATTCTATGACGACCTCCAATAAATCACCTACGTATATATACCATAACGATTCTTGTATCGATGATAGCTTGGATATTGCAAATTGTTTCGCAGATTATTTCGAATCTGTCTATTCCGTCTCTAATGGTCAAGTTTGTGACGTGATGTATGAGCATGACTTGAATATACGGGACATGGATATTTCCATTGGGGACATTTTCAACTTTATTAATTCCACTCAAATAAATTCCAGTCCGGGCGCCGATGGCATCCCATCGGTGCTTCTTAAGTCATGCAACTATATCTTGTCTAGAGTTCTGTGGATAATTTTTAATAAGTCCTTATCAAGTGGTATCCTTCCGGAATCCTGGAAGCTATCTATCGTTACTCTGATTTTTAAGAGCGGGGATGGGTCTTTAGTCTCCAACTATAGACCTATAAGTAAGCAAAGTATTATACCAAAAATATTTGAGAATTTGATTACTAATAAACTTGCTTTAATGTTGAAGAATGTAGTGATTGAGCAGCAGCATGGATTTATTGCTGGTCGTTCTGCGGTTACGAATTTATTAGTGTATCAGGATTTTATAAGCGCGACAATTGAGGATGGCTCCCAGGTAGATGCTATTTATACCGATTTTAAAAAAGCTTTTGATAGTGTTGACCATGCTATACTGCGTTGCAAATTGCGTGCCTTTGGCATTGGGGGTAACATATTAAAATGGATAACTAGTTATTTAACTGATAGATTGCAGACCGTTAAGTACAATAATTGTATTTCCAGAGTTATAAAAGCGTCGTCAGGCGTACCACAGGGTTCTCATTTAGGCCCGTTACTATTTAATTTATTTATTAATGATATTGGAGAAATATTTTATCATAGTAAATTTTTGCTCTATGCTGATGATTTAAAGATTTTTCGTCGGGTGGATAACTCTGTGGATGCGGATCTTTTACAGCAAGATTTGCTTCGCCTTGACCATTGGAGCAATAGGAATTGGAGCAATAGGAATAAATTACACTTTAATTTATCTAAATGTCATGTAGTTCGTTTTAATCATAAAAGATTAGTGTATAAGCACGATTACATGATAGATGGGTTTACTCTATCAGTTGTTGATGACATACGAGATTTGGGTGTCACTTTTAGCGCGGATTTATCGTTTGGTAAACATATTCGAAATATCACGAGTTGGGCGTTTAAAAAACTTGGCTTTATAATGCGCTCTTTCAAGTATTTTAAAAATGTTTTTACTTTAAGATTGTTGTATTGCACGCTTGTTAGGTCTCAGCTGGAATATGCATCGATTGTCTGGGATCCGTATCGGAAGAGTTGTTGCATTCTGATTGAAAGAGTGCAGCATCGATTTCTCCGCAGGATGAGTTTTCTTACGGACAGGCCAATGCGTTTCTCCAATCATATGTATGATGTAATTTTGAAGAAGCTTAATTTAAGCACATTGGAAGATAGAAGAGTTTTTTTAGATTTACTGTTTTTATATAAATTGATCAACGGCCATATCTGTTGTTCGGAATTATTGGCACGAGTAAATTTGCGTATCCCAGCTGGGCCTCTCAGAATCAGTCCAATTTTCGGGGAAGAATTTCATCGTACCTCATTTGGTAAATTTAAACCGCTGAACAAACTTAACATATTGGCGAATAAATTTTCAGATCGTGTCGATTTCTTTCACTGTTCGCTCTACTCATTCAAACGATCTCTATCGAAATGTTTTCACTAATTTAACACGTATTTTTTGTTTCTGATTTTTAATACTTATATTGCGTTGTCTCTTATTATAATTATTTTAATTATGTCTTTTACTGATGTTAATACATAAAATTTTCAATTTTGTTTCTTGTATTAGAGGGATGAGTCCCGTTAAATAAATAAATAAATAAATAAATAAAAATAAATTATTCGACGTTCCAAGTGATAATCCAAATTTATTAATCGACATTTCGATACCACTAATATTGACAGACTGACTCGTATCGTGGATGTATAACTTATTTTATAATAATACCAGCTTCATAAAGTTCCTCGATAATCGACAATATTTCATTGCCGTGGGCGTTGTTACCGGCTTGACCTGAAGCTTCGAGCAATCGCAGACGATCTACCAACTCGTTGGGATCATTCCAATGCACGTAATCAATCTTATTATTGTTTAAGTTCATAGCACGCTGTATACCTTTTCCAGATTTTTTATCAGAGAATAATGGTGCGATTATATATTTATATTTGTATCCCTTGTTACCTAATACTGGCTGATTCACATTACCATTTCGTCTGTGCGCATTTGTTCTTATTAATATACTTTTGTAGTTCTGCAAGTCATTGGCAGTATATATTTCATCGTCGGGAATTTTATTGAAAACCAACTCGTAAAAACCTGTTGTTCCAACATATTTTGATCCATCGATAATTATATTATCATTTTTATCCACATCAAAATTTTTGTTACCGAGCGTCATTCCTTTGTCGATAAATTTAACACCGTATACGTAATCCATCTTGGAATTTTTATCTTGACTCAATATAGCTGCCATATATTTTTGAGCAACTGGACCCAGGTGATTTCGCAATGAATTTTGACCCTCAGATGTTTGTAATGAATGTTGAATTGATGTCACAAGCGATTCAGGTGAAGTCTCGAAAATTTCCTCGATAGACATCTTATTATGCAATAATTACCTTGGTTGTACATCTTGTATCGGAGTAGAAGTAGTTGCATCCAATAATTGTTGCATTCGCCTGCTTTTGATTCGCTTTGGAGTAGAAGTTATACCGCTCAATGATATATTTGATCGCTTTGTTTTAAACTCTTTTTTCTCTCCGAGCATACTCGATGGTTCAATCTTTTCTTCACCAGACTCAACACCGACGGTATTTTCAACAAGCTGTTTCAGAGGTTCAGAGATTGGTTTAAAATGTCTCTCCAATGCATCGTCCTCCTCCATTTTACCAGTTTTCAAGAAACGATATGTTTTATTGATTGAATCGCTCGTTTTCGCAATCTCTCTCACAATCTTTTCACGATCGTTATTCATCATGTTGCAATTTAGACGTTGCTCTATCAATGTGTCGAAAGCGACTAATTGCTTTGTGGTATTGCAAATTCATTAAATCCTTTTCTGTATCGTCCATTAGTCAGCGGACTGTCCTTGTCAATCGCCGCGAATCCATATTTATGTTGCCAACATTTCTGGCAAAGGCGCGAAAATTATCGTAAGACATATCTGTATTTACGTGATCGTTGTACACATGTTTCAAGTTTGTCCCATCTTGTTTAAATAAAATTAATAAGTTTGCATTGTCACGTATAAGATGCTTGGGTATCTTGGCATACGTTTGACAAAGATAGAAACAGTCGACGCTCGAGTGTCGTCCCATTGCAAAGTACTCTCTTATCATATCTTGCTTGTCGCATGCCACGTCATCAAAGATAAAAATGGAATTCGGAAGCGCCTCACTCGGTGGAATGACATCGCTATTATTAGAGAATGTAAAATAACCAATTTCTTCTATCGGTGATAGCAAATTTTCCAAATATGGATATTTCGGTTGTTGAAGCGATTTCGAGTAAACGTACATTTTCTCGAAGCGAACACCATACGGGCTTTCTATCAAACTAATCAACGTTTTAGTTTTACCGCAATTCGAGGTGCCGCAGATGATACCGCGTATAGTATTTGGTAGCATGTTTCCATGTCTGCGTATTTCTTTATCCAACATTAACCGTGTTTTATCGTCGAAATTTGTAACTTTGATTATTGTCGATTGCTGAACGAACCGCATGTTTTCTCTCGAATGAATGAATGAGTCTTGGAGAGCGTATTTATAGCTGCGCGGAACCATGAATCGCTCAGTACCGAAAAAATGTTTGTTCTGCTAACAAGTGCTTCCGATATTCACGGTTTAAGCGCTGAACAGCTGCAATTTGTGCCAAAAGCATTTTTATTGCGATATGAAAATCACATCCACTACGTGTGGAACAAGCTTCCGGAACACATAAAGGCGGATCCAGAGATTCAGACCTGTCGCCGGTGTTTCAAACATTACAATCGACCGTGGCAGCAAACGCACATTGACGGTCCAGCGCCGATGATAAAGGATTGCAGCGAATGTCAACGAAAATAGGTAGTGGTCTCTTTAATCGCGCGATAAACGCACTTCCGATCGAATTCCATATCCCCGGCTATCAGTTTTGCGGTCCGGAGACTCATTTGGAAAAGCGATTGGCTAGAGGTGATCGAGGTATTAATTCATTGGATGCCGCGTGTCGCGAGCACGACATTGCATATTCTCAAAGCAACGCCCTCAGACAACGACATATTGCTGATAATATACTCGCTGCGAAAGCGCGAAAACGTATTACTGCGAGAGATTCGACTCTTGGTGAAAGAGCAGCCGCTACGACTGTTTGGGCAGCTATGAAAGCAAAGACAAAATTCGGTATGGGGAAGAAGACGAAAAAATCTTTGAAAAGAAGAAGAAACGAATACTGCCTGTGGCGAAGCGTGGTGGCATCTTGCCAATTTTACCATTGTTGGGAGTTCTCGATTCGTTGGCCGGTGGAGCAGCGGGAGTCGCAAAGGCTGTGCATGATAGCAAGGCTGCGCAACGTCAGCTTTAAGAAATCCAACGTCATAATCGCGCTATGGAAGGTCGTGGAGTTTATCTCGCTCCATACAAGCGTGAACAGGGATTCTCAACTAAGAAAAAAAAAGTAAAAAAAAACGCTAAAAATGCCTGTGGGTGTAACAACTAATGTACAATTGCAACAACTGGCAAGACGTATGCGTATACCATTCTTTAGAGGTGTTTTAATGCGCAATAATTTAAATGCGCGATAAGCGGTATACGACAAAATGAAAACGGTATTGTAAATTTGGATGACGTTGATGGTTCCGGTACCCATTGGGTGGCATATGTAAAGAGAGGAAATCGAACAATATATTTCGATAGTTTCGGCAATCTTCAATCACCCAAAGAATTGGTGCAATATTTAAATGTTACGAAAATAGAATACAATCACACATCCTATCAAAATTATAATCAGAATAATTGTGGACAATTGTGTTTGCGATTTTTTCAAACGACTGATATAAAGCCTGTCAATCCATCATCACGATTCAGTTTGACAACATGTCGCTAACACTAACGTTGACTGGCAAAAGTAGCGTTCTCGCTGTAAGCTACTTTCCAGCTATAGATTTATCGAATGGTGATTAGGAGCTCGGTTTAACAGATTTTGAAACTTATCATACGATACCTAATGTAAATGCTAAGCATAATAAATTTTACTTTGATAACGATGACAAGGAAATTACGATACCCGAGGGATCATACGAAATACAAGCTATAGATGAGTATCTGAGACGTGCAATTTCACAATATCCTTCCAATAAAGAGCAGAATGAAGATGCAATAGCGTTTCGCGCCAATCATAATACTCTGAAGAGCGATATCAAATGCATCTATAGAATAAATTTTAGTAAACCAGACAGCATAGGATCGCTGTTGGGATTCTCGTCGAATCGTATATTGCAACCTCACAAATGGCATGATTCGGATCTACCTATAAATATTATTAGCGTGAATATTATCCGTATAAAATGTAGCGTCACCACTGGTGCGTACAGTAATGACAAGCGCGTACACACGATACATGAATTTTCACCAAGCGTGCCGCCAGGATATAAGATATCGGAAACGCCTGCACAGATCATTTACCCCCGATCGTCGTACGGAGCATTACTGATCTAACGATACGCATTGTTGATCAAGAAGGACGATTACTGGATTTTCGTGGAGAGGAAGTTACTGTAAGATTGCACGTACGTCGTCGACAAAATTAGCGTGTGATGCTCGTGGTAAATGATACGGAGCACGTGAGAGACAATAATTTTACGAGGGACATTACGAGGGACAATACTTTTGCGAGAGCAGCTGCGGCGGCGGTAGTGAGCGACAATAATCAGAGATCTCGTTACACTAAAAAGAAACTCAGCGCATTGAATCGCGAATTTTTAAAATCATTGGGATTCATCGTACGAAAAGATGATTGATATTTTGAATATTGGTGGTGAACCAGTCTTTGATGATCGTATCGTCAAGGTTGAGACACATACGTACAGTCCATACGCCAACTCATCGCTTGGACATAGCGATGAGATACGGATACCTATACACCACCAGGATTTGTACACGTTACCGTGCGAAAGCTTTCTGTATGTTGAGGGAAAGTTGATGATATCTAAAATAGATGCAAATGAAACGCTGGTATTGGCAAATAACTGCGTTGCATTCATGTTTGATGAAATTCGATATGAACTCGATGGTGTGGAGATTGATCGCAACAGAAACGTTGGAATAACTTCAACGATGAAAAATTATGTTTCTTTAACAACCGAGAGAAGTAAAATCTTGAAGAATGCCGGGTGGGATATGACATAATGGATCATGTGGTGATATTTGCATGTTTAACTTTTGCGTACCGCTCAACATGCTGTTGGGATTTTGCGAAGATTACAAGCAAGTTGTGATTAACGCTCGCCATGAATCAATTTTGATGCGTTCGCGCAACGACAACAATTGTCTGTATGGACGTGCGGAAGCAGATATTGAATTGATCAAGATACAATGGCGTATGCCGCATGTAATATTGAACGAAATCAATAAACTATCCTTATTACGAGCATTGGAAAGCGGACGATTCTTAAACATGAGTTTTCGCTCTTGGGATCTGTACGAATTTCCGCAGTTACATAGTACGACCAAGCATTCGTGGACTGTGAAAACCGCCTCTCAGCTGGAAAAGCCGCGATATGTGATCTTTGCACTGCAGACTGGTAAAAAGAATGTTATGACAAAAGATAATACTACATTCGATCATTGTAAATTAGCCAACGTTAAGCTGTATCTAAACTCGGAATCTTATCCCTACGATGATTTAAATTTAGATTTTGATAAAAACAGATGGTCGATTCTGTATGATATGTACTCTCGTTTTCGCAAATCTTATTACGGGTGTGATATTGAGAATGTGTTAACTATCGCAAAATTTCTACATTGCGGTCCTCTCGCAGTTATTGATTGTTCGCGACAAAATGAATCTGTCAAAAATTCTACCGTGGACGTGAGAATAGAATTTGAATGTAAGGAAGATGTACCGGCAAATACTACCGCCTATTGTCTCATTTTGCACGATCGTGTTATCGAATATTGTCCGTTGACCAACATAGTTCGTAAAATTACTTAACCAGCATTTATCCTCCGATATAAAAGATTGAGATTTTTAACAATCGATATCAGTCGTCCAACATTCTTGCAACAATATGGTTGTACCAACGTTTGTGGATCTACAAGGATTTATTTTCAATAAACAGTTTATTGTGAAGGAAGCGGCGATCCTGAGAAGAGGATTCATTGTTTCACATTATTTTTTCGCATGCCCCGTACAATGGGGTGTGCTCATAAAATCGGAGAGACGTCAAGCCTCATGGTTGACTCGAAATCATCATGGATTGCAATGGGTAGATGGAAACGTTCCATACAGCATGGCTCAGCGTTTGATTACAACAGCTATCGCTGGTATGATACAAGAAGAAGAAGAGTCATCCTCTCTTGTGTACGTAAAAGGCCATGAAAAGCGAGAATGGTTGACCGATATAATGGACGATGCGAGAAACGGTTTCATTATTGAGACCTTGGCTGCAAATGAAGATATTCCTACCTTAAACAACTTAGATATGAAGATATTCCTACCTTAAACAACTTAGATATCACCTATAGCCTACGTTGCGATAAACATGTAAAAAATTGCGCTTTAGAAAATGTATTTAGAATATTTAATTGGTGGTCAAATCATCGCAATGATTCGCCACACCCTTTTTTTGAATAAATTAATATTAAAATAATATTCTCTTTGTTCTCTCTCTCTCCTTTTCCTCATATGCATACAAGAATTATATGTCCGCACGTGCTCGTATTAATTTCAGTATGCGACAGCATTCTTATGTTATAATTTTTAAATGTAGTCGATTGAGGTTTGAATGTGGTTGATTGATGTTCGATCGAGGTTCGAAGGTGGTTGATTGATGTTCGATCGATGTTCGAACATGATTTGAAAGTGGTTCGAAGGTGGTTGATTGATGTTCGATCGAGGTTTGAAGGTGGTTGATTGGTGTTCGATCGAGGTACGAACGTGGTTCGAAAGTGGTTTGAAGGTGGTTGATCGTGGTTCGAACGTGGTTCGAAGGTGGTTGATCGAGGTATGAAAGTGATTCGAAAGTGGTTTGAAGGTGGTTGATCGATGTTTGAACGTGGTTCGATCGAGGTTCGATTGTGGTTCGAACGTGGTTCTATTGACGTTCGATTGTGGTTTCAATTTTAAATATTATATTCATATTCTTATTCTCATCATGGAATCTTTGTCTCGGACCATCTGTTTTCTTATCTCATGTACCGAGTAAGCGTTCAAGCTAATTCTTATGTTATACATCCCCTACTCTTTTTAACGTGAGCGGGTCTGTCTCCGCGACGTTTGTCATATAGTCTCGAGTAGTCGTCGAAGTTAGTAAAAAAAATAGTGAAAAAATGACTGGAGGTTTTCTGCGCCGTACGCTCCCCGAAATAGTAAGTTGTACAATTTATTTAAAACTATTGTACAGAATATTGCAATATGTTAAGATATATATTAAATATTTTTCAGATAATCGATAGCATTGTGCAAAATTTACGGCCGCAACACATGGTGGAGCAAGGCTTGACTGAACGAGAGTGGATGAGAATGGTGAGGTAGGAACATCGGCGAATGTTCGCAGAAATGTGGTGCGAAACTGCGGAGGCGCGGGAAATGGATGCCATTTATAATGGGTTATGGGAGAATATGTACGCTCTTCGGGAGCTGTTTGGTCTAGAGCCATATCCACCTGAACCTGTGGTGGAAAATTGGAACTAGTAAGTATTTCTTTTTAATTATAAATTATTAAACTAATTAATAAAAATTTTCTGTTATGCAGGAGTCCCCGCCCAGCCGTCGCCGTCGCTTCTCGCAGCACCTAGCATTCGGCCGCCTCACTATTATCCAGACACTCTCGTTCAGACAGGCCTTGCTCAACCATGTGTTGCTGCCGTAAATGTTATATACTTTTTTTATTTTTTGATTATATATATATATTGTATTATTATATTTTCACTTTTATATTTAAAATTTTTAAATTTACACACACACACAAAATTGTATGATTGCACACACACATAGTTATATAATAAACATTATTTTAAATATTAAAAAATAAATGTATTTATTTTAAAATTCCTCTCTCCTCTTCCTAATCCTAAAATATTAATTAAAAAAAAAAATTATTAAAAGAAAAAAAAATATTAATTAAAAAAAAACTCTCTCGCGTGCGCCTCGCGCTCTCCTTCGCGTCATCTCGCTACCTCTCCATTTCGCACTATCTCTCTCGCTCTTGCATATACGCCTCGCTTGCGTCATCTCTCTCACGTGTGCCTCGCGCTCTCCTTCGCGTTCCTCTTTCCCTCACCCAAAAAGCTTCATGCGGTCTTTCGCGGATTCCTCTCTCCCCGCGGACCCCTCACCCAAAAAGCTTCATGCGGTCTTTCGCGAACGCCATCCCCTCCCCGCGGACCCCTCGCGGACCCGGCACCAAAATCGCGGACGCTTGCCCCTCCCCGCGGACCCCTCGTGGACCCGGCACCAAAATCGCTGACGCTCCCCCTCCCCGCGGACCCCTCGCGGAACTTCGCGGACGCTTCCCTCTCCCCGCGTGACGTCATTCCCCCTCCCCGCGTGACGTCATTCCCCCTCCCCACGTGACGTCATTCCCCCGCGCCATGGTTCCCCTCGCCCCTCACCTCCCCTCATTGCCCCAGAGTTAGAATCGGTATAGTATATCTACTATCGAACCACCTTCAAACCACGTTCGTACCTCGATCAACCACCTTCGAACCACTTTCGAACCACGTTCGTACCTCGATCAACCACCTTCAAACCACTTTCGAACCACTTTCATACCTCGATCAACCACTTTCGAACCACGTTCGTACCTCAATCGAACATCAATCAAACATGTTTGAACCTCAATCAACCACGTTCGAACCACAAACAACTACATATAAAAAATTATAACATATTATAAGAATGCTGTTACTGAAATTAATATGTGCACGTGTCCAAACATAATACTTGCATGAAGAAATATAATACTCGTAGGAAGAAAAGGAGAGAGAAAGAAAACCAAGAGAATATTATTTTAACAATAATTTATTCAAAAAAAGGATGTGGTGAATCATCATGATTTTTCAACCACCAATTAAATATTTTAAATACATTTTTTAAAGCACAATTTTTTACATGTTTTTCGCAACGTAGGTTATAGGTAGGATCTAATTTGTTTAAAGCAGGAATATCTTCATAGTTTACATCCAAGGTCTCAATAATGAAACCGTTTCCCACATCGTCCATTATATCGGCCAACCATTCTCGCTTTTCATGTCCTTTTACGTACACGAGAGAGGATGACTCTTCTTCTTGTATCGCGCAAGCGATAGCTGTTGTAATCAAACGCTGAGCCATGCTATATGGAACGTTTCTATTTTCCCATCGTAATCCATGGTGATTTCTAATCAACCATGAGGCTTGACGTCTCTCAGATTGTGTGACCACGCGCCATGGTATAGGACATGGGAAAAAATAATGTGAAACAATGAATCCTCTTCTCAGGATCGCCGCTTCCTTCACAATAAACTGTTTATTGAAGATAAATCCTTGTAGATCCACAAACGTCGGTACAGACATATTTTTACAAGAATGTTGGACAACTGATGATTGCAAGAATGTTGGACGACTGACATTGATTGTTAAAAATCTCAATCTTTTATATCACTACATCGGAAGAAGGAATAATTGCTGATTAAGTAATTTTACGAACTACGTTGGTCAATGGACAATATTCGACAACACGATCATGCAAGATGAGACAATAGGCGGTAGTATTTGCAGGTACATCTTCTTTACATTCAAACTCTAATCTCACGTCCACGGTAGAATTTTTGACAGATTTATTTTGTCGCGAGCAATCCATAACTGTGAAAGGACCACAATGTAGAAATTTTGCAACAGTTAACACATTCTCAATATCACACCCGTAAAAAGATTTGCGAAAATGAGAGTACATACCGTACAAGAAACCGAATCTATTTTTCTCAAAATCTAAATTTAAATCATTGTAGGGATAAGATTCCGAGTTTAGATAAAGCTTAACGTTGGTTAATTTACAATTGTCGAATATAGTATTATCTTGTGACACGACATTTCTTCTACCAGTGTGCAACGCAAAGATCACATATCAAGGCTTTTCCAACTGGGAGGCGGTTTTCACGGTCCACGAGTGCTTGGTCGTGCTATATAACAGAGGAAATTCGTATAGATTCCAAGAGCGAAAATTCATGTTCAAGAATCGCCCGCAGTAGTGGTATAAGGCTGATTCTAACCCTGGTCCTCTGTGGGGCGGTGAGGGGAGAGAGGAACCTATGGCGCGGGGGAATGACGTCACGCGGGGAGGGGAAAGCATCCGCGTTGGGGCCGCGGGGAGGGGGAAGCGTCCGCTATGGTCCGCAAGGGGGCCGCGGGGAGGGGGAAGTGTCTGCGAGATGGTCCGCGAGGTTTGGGTCCGCGAGAGGGTCGCGGGGAGGTGGTGGACCGCGTGGAGGTTTGTTGGCGAGGGGTCCGCGGGGGAGGGGAAAGCGTCCGCGATGGTCCGCGGAGGACCGGGTACTTGCGAAGGGTCCGCGGGGGAGGGGAACGCGAAGGAGAGCGCGAGGCGCACGTGAGAGAGATATAGCAAGAGAGAAGTAGCGCAAAGAGAGAGATAGCGCAGCGACAAGATGACGCGAGCGAATGAGAGAGGCGTACGCAAGAGAGATTTTTTCTTTCTTAATAATAATAAGATTTTAATAAGTGGAAAGAAGAGAGAGGACTTATTCTAAAATAAATAAATTTTTTTAATATTTAAAATAAATTGTATTATATAACTGTGTGTGCAATGATACAATTTTGTGTGTGTGTGTTTAAAAATATAATGATAAAAAATATGAATATAAGAATAATATAAAATATGAATATAATTGATATAAGTATAATAAAATTGATATAATATAATTAATATAAAATTTAAAATATAAAATATGAATATAATTGATCTAAATATAATAAAATTGATATAATTAATGTAAAATTTAAATATAAAATATAAAGTATAAAACTTAAATGGCTGGTCGGTGGTGGGGCAGCGACTGCGACGTGCTACGAGGCGGCGGCGGCGACTGCGGTGGTGGGATGGCCGGGCGGTCGGGCAGCTGGGCGGCGAGACTTCTGCACGATAGAATTTTTTTATATTGATTATATATTTATTAATTATTTTTAATTAAAAAGAAATTTTTACTAGGCCCATAATGCCTCCGGGACAGGTTCGGGAGGATATGGTTCCTCCAGAAACAATTTGTGGAGGCAGAAGATGTCATGCCACCAGTAATCTAGAGCCCATTCTCTGATTCCCTCCGTGTCATCCCACAGCCCGATCAACTCCTGCCGATCGCACCACCGATAATTGCGTATTTGTTGCATCCTTCTTATATTAATATATCCACCGATTTTAATGGATTCCTCGGTCGTTTTCCGAAAATTAACAAATTTAATAAATTAACAAATTTATTGATAATAATGATAATAATAAAATAATACACAATAAAACTTACCGGCAATGTGAAGAAAAGGAAAAGAACTCTCAATATATTTTCTAAAAAGTGAACCTTCCAAGATTCGGTGTCAAACATTTTACGGAGCCCTAAAAAGGGCATCCTTGTAAAAAAATTAGCCATCAGGGCCTTCCAAAAATTTGGTCCGAAAACATCACTTTCAAACTCCATTGTTTCTCAATTGTTATTTTTTTCTTAACACTTGCTCTTAACTGCACAAACGTTGAAGACTTTGTGACGAACATCGCGGAGACAGACCCACTCTCGTTAAAAAGAGTAGGGAATGTATGACATCAGGATTAGCATGAAGCTTACTGTAGGTACATCTCTTTTATTCTAACTGGAATATCATGTCTCGGCTAGCTCATCATTTTTTTCTAGAGAGCGAAAGTTTTGTCGACTAGACTTATCAGACAGGGAAAAAATAATTAAACGCAGATTAACAATAAAATAATTTATTTGTTACAAGCATCGTGAAGAATAACATTTACAGCCAAAGTTATCAATTCACAATCAATAAGTGATTCGTTGTCAAACATATGGCTTTCACGTATCGCCTTTGCGGCATTGCTCGCATCGCAGATATTATCACGTTGTAAAACATTTACAAATTGTTTAAACTTTTCAGTAACAATATGCATATTTTCACACAACCAGAAATACATATGATCAACACATTTTTAAAAATTGAATAAATGTAATAAAGTTGATGGTTTCATGTACAAAGTATTATCAGATAATGTAATCTTTATAATTTTTGAAATATGCATATTAACCACTTCAAGTGTTAGATCTCGAATCCATAGTGGAGTTTCAGTTAACCGCTCAATGTCTGCTCGTTTCTGCATTAGCGATTTCCACGTTTCAATAGGCAATACTATTTGATTGCCACGATTATCTCCGAGAGCTAATTCCACAGAAGATATATTTCCAACGCTGATTCCAATTTCCAAATATTTATATGATGTTAGGGCGTATCTTCTTCCAAGAATACGAACCGCACGATGAGCGCTATAAAATTGTGGTTATTTAAAAAAACTTATATGTCATATTTCTTCTCACACAAAACATCGCTCTCCTGAATTCTCGGAGTGTAATAATTCATGCTGCTTAAAAGAACCTTTCACTCAAGTAATCAACGCAATACTAAATAATTATTATTACAATTTTACATTGTTGCAATGCAACTGCAATTATTGCTGACGCTATAATATTTTCAACCAATCAAAGCGCCGATGCACGGCTGCTGTCATCCCCAGGTGTTCAAAACCTACGTGATAAAATCAGCTGATTAGCAAAATGTATCAAAGCGCCAATGTACAGCTGCTATGACATCATCCTCAATGAAATCATCGTAAAAATGCAACATATCTAAAATTTCAAGCGCCGATGTACGGCTGCTATGACATCATCCTCAATGAAATCATTAAAAATTGCAATATATCCAAAATTTCAAGCGCCGATGCACGGCTGCTGTCACCCCCAAGTTTACAAAATGTACGTGACAAAATCACATCGATTTGCAAAATGTATCACAAGCGCTGATGTACGGCTGCTGATATGACATCACACACAAGTTTTCAAAATGTACGTGACAAAATCACACCGATTTGCAAAATTGCAATTTTCAAGCGCCAATGTACAGCTGTTATGATATCATCTTCAGATGAACTATTAGATGTAAAAAATGTATCAATTTCAAAGCCGATGAGCCGCACGTGACATAATCGCAACATACTCGAGTTTTTCAAGTGTCAGTGATCAAATAAAAATGCTGGTAAGGAGGCATACTCTGTCAGTATCTTTGTCAGAGGTTCAAGAAGTGCATCTCGAGTAAAGAAATATGGCACAATTGGAAGCAAGTTTGTTGGAGCAATCCGCAAGGGTGAAATCGGTGGAAGAATTCATTGTGTGGGAGCAGCGATGTGACGAATACATCGAATCATTGCAAGAACAAAGCCGAATCAAACGCCCACGATTACCGATCAGAGTTCGATAATCACTTGTCGCCCAAATTGCTCGCCTAGAATGGTTGAAAAATTCGGTATGCAGACGTTTCGTACACGCAGGTGCCGGATGCAGTACGCAAGAAAACAGATTATTTTGGCGAGAGATTGATACAGCGTTCGAGAGCCGCATCTTGACTGGTGTGGTAATAAACTCTAATCACGTCGAACCTCTCGTCAATTTCTCGAGGATGCCAAAGACATTGTGATCGAACATGTGCAAAAAATGTTGCAAAAACATTTTAATGTAAAAGTGAACACTGTGTTTAATGGCGAGTTTGTGTCGGGTGATAAGCGTGCCAATAAAAGTATCAATACGAAAAACTATGAAATCTTTCGCACGTCTGATTTGCGCGAATGGTACGAGCGTCGCATTATGGAGCCCACATTGGCATCTCTCGAAGAATTTCAAGAACGCGATAGTGGGTGGGCATTGTCGCGAATAAACAATTTGACTATAAATGTAAACAAATACAATGCAATGCGTGCGGGATGCCACATTAAATTACCGTGAGAAATAATGATGAAAAGAGCAGTGGTGAATGTGCAATCAAAAGACAATGCATGTTTTGCGTGGGCGGTGGTCGCTGCTCTGTACCCCGCCGAAAGAAAAGTGGAACGGGAATCAATATATCCTCGTTATACGACAGTGTTGAATCTCCAGGACATTGAGTTTCCAGTGACTGTCAATCAAATCAAAAAATTTGAAGTTCATAATAACATTTCGATAAATGTGTACAGCATCGAAGAAAAGAACATTGTCCCGATATGTCTCATTGTCAGACAAACATATGATGTGGAAATCAGCGTCCATGAAGAATAGCTTAAATTCATCGTAATGTGCAAAGAACGACTGGCAGTTGACGTGGCAGATCTTGAGTCCGTTTACAAAGTTCGAAGAATTATCCATAGTTAATATATGTTATTCTGTCTTTGATTTTCCTGCCAATGATTGGACAACTCCTTGGGTCAGTAGCTGAGTGTGCAAGGTCGATACCGGGACTCCGATGGTGCCCACAGTTGTAGCACGTGGGAGGCTGCTCCTTCGCTCTGCAGTTCACTGACTCATGATCTCCCGCACAGTGTCCGCACGCGGGCTTAGACGTACAGTTTTTAGCGATGTGACCGAATTGCAGACATCTGTAGCACTGTAAAATCCTAATATAATCCGCAACAGAGCACACTGAGAATCTTAAAAAGACGCGACCATTATCAAGTAGTGTTCGTCGTATAGTGGGCGAGACCTCAATGACGCAGCTGGTATGACCTCTATCTTGTTTGGGCGTAAAGATGTGTACGACCCTTAAATCATTGACAGAGTCGGAGTTTAGATTTTGAGCAACCATTTCCTCCTTTATATCATCTGCTGACATGCATATCGGTATACCGTGCACTATCAGCCTTGGGTTGATCTTTATGTTTTCCTTTACGATAAGTCCAGCTTTGGCAAGGCCAGGATGTGCCTTGATTCTTTCTATGTCCGGGGAGAAGGCTTCGATCTTCACCCCATTATCCCGCGCCAAGGAGACTCTATTTACACGCAGACCACAGTCCGACGGCTTAAAAACTCTGCATAGTGTCTCTTTTGTCAACTGAGCCGAAGGAATTTTAGCCGCGTTTTTACTATCTGGCATGACAATAAGACTAGTTGTATTAGCAAGCTCAACGCTAGGACCGCCCGCAACTCGCACCCCCGTAAACGATGTACCGACCGCAGACGCATACGTGCGGGGCCGCGCAAGAGAAGCAACCACTGAGTTGCCGTCCCCAAGGGCACCCGACGCGATCTCATCCTCTCGCAAATTAATCGCCTCGGAGACCGCCCTCTTGATAGGTTCCACCGACACGCAAGAATTCGCAGACCGCTCATCTAGCACATTGATTAAGACAGTGGACACCTCCATGAACGCTTCCCGACAGGTGCGAAAGGCAGATTCTATGGTAGATCTTTTATCCAATGATTCTTTGCTCGACAATAGCAATTTCGCAATGGTATCACTATGCCTGTTTACAGATGCCCGTAGTGCATTTACTCGTGAAGCGTTCATGGCATCGCTTATCGCTCTTTCAGACCCACCCGATACATTTCCGATCGCAGAACCAGAGGTTTGTTTTGAAAACGTTCGCTCTGAGGGGGGTTAGGGGCGAGGGGAACCATTGGCGCGAGGAAATGACGTCACGCGGGGAGGGGAAGTGTCCGCGAGGGGTCCGCGGGGAGGGGGAAGCGTCCGCGATTTAGGTGCTGGGTCCGCGAGGGGACCGCGAGGAGTCCGCGGGGAGGGGGGAGGCGTCAGCGATGTTAGGGTCCGCGAGGGGTCCGCGGGGAGAGAGGAATTCGCGAAAGACCGCGTGAAGCTTTACTGGCGAGGGTCCGCAGGGAAAGGGAAACCGCAAAAGACCGCGTGGAGCTTTATTGGTGAGGGATCCGCGGGGAGAGAGAAACGCGAAAGACCGTGTGGAGCAGCTCCAGCGGAGGAGACGTGGACGCGTTCCTCCGGGTAATCGCAGCCAGGCCGTCCGTACTCTGTACCCAATTGTTTTCAGGTACTCGGTACGGCTCGGCTACGATACCCAGGCCGCAATTCCTCTCCGCCAGATTGTGGACGAAGAGGTCTTGGGCATCCCTCGCGTGGTTTAAGTTGGCCTGCAGTACTCTGCAGGCCATCTTAAGCCGTATTAATGGCCTCCGATCCTGCCGCTATCTCCATAACGGCAGGATCTCCCTCGGTTATATCTTCCCGAAGGCGCTTTTTCTTTATACCGCCTTCGGAGAGTTTGTCCTCCTCTCCTCGCTTTTCCCGCACCCGTGGGGCTCTTCTCTCCTTTGGCTCCTCTGTCTCGGAGCACTTGGAGAGGGATGTTTCCACGGGGGCGTCTCCTCCTCTCTTGCTGACCGCCTCCCCAGCGCATTTAGCTTGCGCCCGGGTGACTACCGCTTGTAGGGCATTGGGGGCTGTCACTTTAATCAGTGGAATCCCCTTTCTGCCCTTCTGCATCGGTGTGCAGTTTTTGCTGCCCGTTCTGTGTTTTGCGGGCAGGCCCCTATCACTGCACACTGGGCAGTTCACGTCCGCCTCACACTGGTTGGCGGTGTGTCCCTCCAGACCGCAGCGGTAGATGCTACTGCTGCGGTCCATCTTGTTTGGGCACCACGCGCGCACGTGCCCACCCTCCAGGCATCGGTAGCACTGGAGGGGGCGAGCTTCGAGAAGTTCTGCACGCGCCAGTGTCCATCCTATTTTTATTTGCGCCGTCTTCATGATCTGGTTCGCTGCCTTAAGTGGGCAGCGAACCCAGATCACACCCATGCCACCTGGGGTCTTTTTAATGTCCCCCAGGTGGACTTCCTCTTCCTCGCAGTCGCCAGTTCTGGCGACTGCCTCTCGGACCTCGGGGACTGTGATGGAATCATCCAGCCCTCTTAGTCGCAGCTCTGCCATTTTGACGGGCCGCTGCACGCGAACGCCGTCCTTCCCGGCAAGGGCTTGCCTTAAACTGATCGCCAGTTTGTCGGCAAGTTCGTGGCTGCTCTTGCCGGGGATCTCGAAAATGAGGGCCCCGGTAATCGCCCTCCGGATCTTCACACCGGAGATTCCGAGGCCCTCTAAGTTCACCTTTTGACGTGCCTCCCGTATCGTCTCCTCGTACTTGCCGGAGAGGCACGTCACTGACACCGCCGCCAGTTTCGGCTCCTTGCGTTGCAAGGATGGCGGTTGCTGCTGCTATTTGGCCACCCTCGGGGGACTCTTCTTGGCTGCAGTTGCCGTTGCAGCTGCAGCCGCTGCTCCCTTGGCGGCCTTCTGTGCCTGTTTGGCCCGCCTCGACACCACCTCCGTCCACGAGGTTGGTGGCTGCTCCTCCTTGCTCGGTTGAGTCGTCGTCGTCTTCCTCCCCTGCTGCCCCCCTTTTCCCTTGGGTGGTTGGGATTTTGCAGCTTCCTTCCTCTTCCTCTCCGTCTCCGTCCCTTTTCCCGTCTTTGGGATTCGGGTGGTGGCGGGTCTCGCAAGTGGGTTGAGGTTCGTGGCTGGCAATATCTTTATTGCCTTCTTCAGGACCTCAACCCCCTTTACTTTGCTGCCGCTCCCCCGATGGGCTTTCCCTTGTCTGGGGTTGCTTGTTTAGCAGCCTTTTGCTGTGGGATAGCCTTGGCTCGCTGTTGCTGCTGTTGTTGTTGCTGCATGCGAGCCTCCGCCTCCTTCTGCTCGCGATAGGATGGGATCGAGACTCCAAATCTTCTGTCGAGGAGCCTCTCCACGATACCTTCCATCTTTGCAATAAGGGACATCTCCATTTCCCTTTCCTGCTCTTCCTTGCTGCTGTTTCCACTGGGGATGGATCTCTCCATTCCCCCTCGGAAAATCTGCAGGGTCCCGGGTCCCTGCGTCTGCCTTGTAGGTTTGATCGGAGGGAAGTCCGTGTCCTTTAGGACGAATTCCTCGTCCACCTCCATGTTCTTTTCCCTCCTCTCCTCCTCCTCTATCCTGACCGGAGAGGCGTCCCCGTCTAACGATGGAAGTGGCGCCTCCTCAGTCTACTTCTTCCGGGTCTTCGGGGCCTCCCCACCTTCCGTGGAAGTGAGGCTCCCTTGACCCACTCCTTCGTCCTTTCATTTGCGAGCAACATCTCGCTGAGCGGTTTTTGCGATGGCCATATTTCCATCGCTTCCTCCCTTTCCTTGCACTTTGGATGGAGTGCCTTCCTTTTCCTCTGTTGCTCCAGCATCTGCCGCAGCTGATCGTTCTCCATTCTCAGCTGCTGCATCTGCCGGCGCGTGTCCTCTAGCTGTTTATCCAGAGACACCTCCACGAGGCACTGCGCCTTAAGGGCCAGGACCGTAGCTGCGGCACACATGTCCGCCGCTGCCTCTTTGGCCTTTTTGGTGTAGGTGCCCTTCATCTGTCCCGAGGAGACGGCTATTTTATAAATCTCCATTGCCTGCTCGGAGACCATTACTTCGATGTTTGCAATGGTTGTGTGCTCCAATTTGTCCTCTTTCTTCCTAATCCTCTCCAAAAACTTCCCTATGACTTCCTCGTGCAAGGCTTAATGAGGGGGTCAAGGGGATCTCTTGCTCCTTGCGTTGCTCCTCCTCTTCGGTCTTTGCCGCGTCTCTCTCTTTCTTCCTCGTGAGGTCACCGGTCGTTATCGGCCTTCCTCTATCTCTCTTTTCGGGCAAGGGTGGAAGAGTTGCTTCTTCCTCTCCTTCCTCTTCAGGGACCTCCTCCTGCGGCTCTTCGGGCTGAGAGGGTTCGACGATCTCCATGTCGTCGTCACTTTCCCGGACAGGGTCGATCTCCCCCTCCTCTGCCTCCTCCGCTCCCTCGATTCCTCTCTTCTTTGCCAGTATTTTACCTCTGGCGTTCTCCCTCTCCAGCTTTCTAGTTCGGAGGATGCTTCCTGCCGCACTAAAATAGCTGCTCACGCTTGCAGCCGCCTCTGAGCCTATGGAGGACAGGCTGCTCCTGGAGTCGACTCGCTCTAGGCTTATAATTGGAAGGCGGACTCCCTCCCGCAAACGTTGTTCGTTTGCCTCCCTTCCCACGGTGTTGCAGGAACTCTCCCTCGCTGCTGCTCTGGAAGCAGATGCGGCTCTCCGGCGTGTCTGTACACCAGTCTCTCCCTCCATATTTATTTGTGTTTGTGAGTTTGTGTTATTCATTTTTGGAAGATCCCACTTTCCCCACGGAGCTTTGTCAGCCGGCGTATCTCCCACCGACCGAGGGACGACCCGAAACATGACCGGTATCGCCCCCCGGCCGGGCCCCAGGTACTCCCGAGGAGCTGACATATGTCACCCCTACACGCCATACAGCTTTCAGGGTCCCGTATCTCCGACGATAGGGCGATACTCCGCGGGGCGGCGCCACCCGGGGGGCCCCACGGACGGTTGAGACAGGGTCGCCGCTCCCCAGCCCTGCCTTACCCACCGTGGCGACCAGCCACTACCCCGCCGGTAATCACGTCCGGCGGAGGGAGCACTCCTTCCACCGACTGGCCGCTTCGGAACGGGAAACGGTCGCGACCAGTCGGTAGTACTAACTCTCGTCGCCGGCCCAGCCTCAGAAATGTCCGAGCGGCTCGGCGACCGGCCTCCACGCTAGGCCAGGAGGGGAAACTCTACTGGCTGTCGCGTGGGGCCGTAAAAAATACCACCGCTCCCGGCCCGGTCCCAGATTACCTCTGGGTGGCCCGGATGCGGTCCGGGAGTCCGGTATTCCGGGTGCCCGGATATCTCCGGGCACATGCCTCGTCGCCAGTCGTCTCTCTCCTGACCGAGAGAGACCTCCACTGTGGGACACCGCGTCCATCCCCATGCCAGGCCGCAAGCGACGCGACGGGTAACTCCGCCGCGCCGCCCCGGCCCCAGACACAAGGAGGACCGGCACCCACATTCTCCCCCCAAGCGGCAGAGCCGCCAAGAAAACACCCCCCACAGCAAGCCGCAAAGAGGCGCCCCTCCAACAACCCCGACCCCCCGAAGGGGAATACCCCCAGCGGGCAAGCCCGCATACCCCCAAGGCATGGAGGGAGGACAGCGCCGAAGCGCCGTCCAATGTCCTCCTCTAACGGTGCCAATGCCACCGGGCGTTTGTATTCAGGGTTGCCATCCCCTACCACATACTGGCCAAAGCCCTTCGGGGAAGTGGGCCCCGTCCCCCTAAACTGGGAGGAGCTTCCCGGGGACTGGGGAGGCTCCCCAGAGACCGGGGAGCACGTGTACCCGATATGACTCGGGTACGGGATGTTGTTAGCATCCCTCGCAAGACTATTCTCTTGCGAAGGGCGAGTCCTCTCGCCACGGCAAGGCCGCATCCCACGAGAGGGACAATCAACTACCTTCGAACCTCAATCAACCACGTTCGAACCTCGATCAACAACATTTAAAAATTATAAAAATGCTGTCACATACTAAAAATAATATGTGCACGTGTGGAAATATAATACTTGCATGCGTATATGGTAGAGGAAAAGATGAGAGAACAAAGAGAATATTATTTTAATAATAAAAATTTATTCAATAAAAGGGTGTGGTGATTCATTGCGATGATTCGACCACCAATTAAATGTTTTAAATGCATTTTGCAAAGCACAATTTTTTACATGCTTTTCACAACGTAAGCTATATGTGTAGGATTAGAATTATTTTAAAAGTAATATTAAATCGCGGGAATAATTATCTCATAAGCGAACCGATAATACCGAATATTCGTTTCAACCGTTATTTGTTCGAGACAAACTCTATAGTATAATAGCAACGTAAACAAAACAGTGTGGGTCGACTCGCTTTGTTTCGTAAGGCAAATAAATAAAAGAGAATAACTCCGAGTACCTTGACGAAGTCAACAGACAAAGCGGTAACCGAAAAATCAAGAACGTTCTAGAAACCGAAGCGAAAGAAATAAATACATCCGATTCACCGCCACGGCGGAGAGTCCTTGCTCGTTTTCGATACTGCTAAGATCGCCGAATCACTTTGTAATTGAGTCAAATATATTCTTATTTTATCGTATAAGGACTTAGAAAAAATATTCATTGCTACCGTTCACGTGTTCCTACAATTTTGGGGGCTCGTCCGGGATTGACGTGAGTTGACGCTGCGAGGGCAGTGAGCGGTCGCGACGTAAAGTCGAGAATTTCGACTAGTACCAATTTTTTGTGAGTTTCTGAGGATTGGCTGACGAGAGAGAATGGCGAGTGCTGAGCAAGATGCAAATAGTTTCACTGTCAACGAACTAAAAGATATACTTCGAGCGATGAGCTTGTCGACTCAAGGCGTGAAAACTGAGCTAATTGCCAGACTTTTTGAGAAAGATCCAGCGGGCAATTGGATGTCGCGTGTGCCGAACGAGACAGAGGAGGTGCAGCACGGGAGTAACGAGAATGGGGATGAACCGAGCGTGAATGATACCGATGTCGAGTATCTGCAGCGAGAAATGGAGCTGTGTCGGAAAGAGAAGCAACTGATGGAGCGAGAGCTGCAGCTAATGCGACGTGAGAACGAGCTGCTGAGACGCACGCAAAATGTAAATGCCGACGGAGGCGAGCGGAGGGACAACGCGACGGCGAGAAGTCCAGCGATTCATGAGACCAGCGTAACGAACATCAACGCAATTTCGGGCCTGTTGGGATATTTCGAGGATGATAGCGGCACATTCGAGGCCTGGGAGAAGCGTGTCGGATCCCTAAGAAATGCTTACAATTTGACGGACGATTTAACAAGGATTCTGATCGGAGCGCGCTTAAAAGGCAGAGCGCAGGAGTGGTTTCATTCCAACCCGACGTACACTGAGATCGCTGTCGACGAGCTGTTACTCGAGCTGAAGAATATGTTCTTTCACGAGCTGGGAAAGGTACATATGAGAAAATAGTTTGAGCAGCGTATCTGGCGTAGAGATGAAACCTTCAATGAATATCTACATCAGAAGGTGATCATGGGAAACCGAATTAAAATCGACGAAGACGAAGTGGCTGAGTACATTATTGAGGGGATTCCGGATCCAGTTTTGCGAGACCAGGCACGAATGCAACGGCTGCGGACGAAAAAGGCGTTGCTCGAGGCGTTCGAGAGAGTGTCGCTGCGAGGGAGGAATCAGTCCGGAGTCCAAGGAAACGCGAGAGAGCGGCGCGCCCAGGGACGTACCGAGAGAGAGGAGTCGGCGATGGCAAGGAGCGCGGTGCGATGCCACAATTGCGGGACGCAGAGACATCGTGCGGCGGATTGTCCGTCTAAAGTAAAAGGTACGCGATGTTTTGAGTGTAAAGAGTTCGGGCACATCGCGGCTAATTGCGAAAAAAGAAAAACTAAAATCAACGAAGTTAAAAATATGCGCGATATTTCGAAACCGGAACGTAAATATTTTAAAGACGTGAAAATTAATAACGAGAATCTGGTCGCTTTGATCGATACAGGTAGCGATTTGTCACTAATACGCGAGGATCGATACAAAAAAGTGGGATCACCGAATCTGACACATCGGGAAATCGTGTTCCGCGGTATAGGCGCACAAAATTTTAAAACGATAGGGCAATTTAATATCGAAATTAAGATCGACGACGAATGTCTTTTAACAAGCCTATCAGTAGTGCCGAATGAATTACTACAATACGATTTGCTTTTGGGGACCGATTTGATAGATAAAATTAACTTATACGTCGAAGAAAGAAAGATCACGGTGCCAAAACCTTGCGCGGAGGTGCGAGCAGCGGACAACCTCCCCGAGATCTTTAAAATCGAGTTAGCGAGAAAGTACAGCGATGTCGATTTATCTCATCTAACGAGCGAATATAAAAGTAATGTAAGCGATATGATTAATAAATATCACTCTAACAAAAAGTGCGAGATAGAATACAAAATGACTATTGTGCTTCGTGACGACGAACCAGTTTATCAGAGTTGTCTCCGTCGGAGAAAGAAAAAGTTAGCGCACACGTAAACGAATGGTTGACCACGGGCATTATTCAACCTTCGCTTTCAGACTACGCGAGTCCGGTAGTACTAGTAAGAAAAAAGACGGGAGAAACGAGATTATGTATCGACTACAGAAAATTAAACAAAAAAATAATTAAGGACTGTTATCCGCTCCCGCTAATTGATGATCAATTAGAAGCGTTGCAAGGGGCGTCGATTTTCAACACAATTGACTTGAGAAACGGATTTTTTCACGTTCCAGTACAAAAAGAAAGTAGAAAGTACACTTCATTTGTAGTTCCGGACGGACAATATTTCTTTATGCACCTTTCGGTTTATGCAATTCTCCGGCGGTATTCCAGAGGTTCATAAACCAGATCTTTCGGAAACTAATTAAGAACGGCGTGGTATTAACCTACGTGAACGACTTGATCATTCCATCGACAGATTTTGAAGCCGCGCTATCGGGCCTTAAGAAAGTTTTGTGCATAGCCGAGAATTTCGGGTTAGACATCAATTGGAGGAAGTGTAAATTTCTGCAAACTAAAGTCGAGTTTCTGGGTCATATAATCGAGAATGGTTCGACGCGCCCGAACGAAAATAAGACAGAAGCCGTGACGAAATTCCCACAGCCGAAAACGCTAAAGCAAGTACAGAGTCTTTTGGGATTAACGGGGTACTTTCGTAAATTTATTAAAAATTACGCGTTAATAGCTAGACCGCTTAGTAACTTATTGAAAATGAACGCGAAATTTGAGTTCGGCATGAAAGAAAAAGAAGCTTTCGACAAATTGAAATTTATATTAAGCGAAAAACCGGTGTTAAAATTGTATAAACAAAAAGCGGAGACCGAATTACACACCGACGCATCAATGTACGGTTTTGGCGCTATATTATTGCAAAAGTGCGATGACGATGGTGCGTTGCACCCGATATATTACGCTAGCGGAAAAACAACGGATGCCGAAACAATATATACAAGCTACGAGTTGGAAACGTTGGCAATAATAAAGGCGCTGCGAAAATTTCGAGTCTATTTATTAGGAATTAGTTTTAAAATTGTGACAGATTGTCAAGCGTTTACCATGACCATGAATAAAAAAGATCGCGTCGCTAGATGGGCTTTATCATTAGAAGAATTCGATTATACCATTGTACATCGCCCGGGTAAAAATATGATCCACGTAGATACATTAAGCCGAAATCCATTACCTTGTAGTATGTTAATAAACGAATCGGAAGAAAGTATGGTTGCGAGAATTAGAAAGGCCCAGAAAGAGGATGTAAATTTACGTGATATTTATTCACTGGCCGACAAAGGACAAAACGACGACTATGTAGTAAGAGGCGGACTGTTGTTTAAAGAAATTAAAGGCGATCCACAATTAGTTGTGCCTAAATGCCTACAAGCGCAGGTAGCACGAAACGCACATGAAAACGGTCACTTTGCGGTTGAAAAAACAGAAGCGCTGATCAAACGAAATTATTGGTTTCCTAACATGCGTAATATAGTCGAAACAATTATTCGAAATTGTGTGAGTTGCATCTTGGCGAACAGAAAAACGTAGATTAGACGGCTATTTAAATCCGATACCTAAAGGTCATGTACATCTCGAGACGTATCATATCGACCACCTAGGACCGCTTCCTTCGACAAAAAAAAAGATATCACTATATTTTCGTGATAGTGGATGCATTTTCTAAATTTGTATGGCTTTTCACTACGCGATCGACCGGTACATCGGAAGTAATCGATAAATTGAATAAATTAGCTGTTCATTTCGGTAACCCGAGAAGAATTATTTCAGATCGAGGAACTGCCTTTACGTCGAACGAATTTCATGAATATGGTAAAAAGGAAAATTCGAGCATATTAATTACGACGGGCGTTCCTCGGGCGAACGGGCAAGTCGAGAGAATAAATCGATCGTTGATACCGGTATAGACAAAATTAGCCGCGCCTAAGCCAGACGAATGGTATAAATATCTGCACCAAACGCAACAATACTTAAACGCGGTACCGAGTAGAAGCACAGGTAAAACTCCATTCCAGTTAATGTTCGGAATTCATATGAGACTGAGAGATAACCCCGAGTTAAGAGAATTGATCGAAGAAGAAATGGAGGCAATATTCTGTGTTGATCGAGATGAGTTGAGAGAGCGAGCGCGAGAAGGTATAACACGTACACAAGTAGAAAATAAACAAAACTATGATAAGCGTCGTAAAAAAGCGAGACACTATAGTGAAGACGATTTAGTAGCGATTAAAAGAACACAGGCAGGACCAGGGTTAAAGTGCGCTGCGAAATTCCTAGGATCTTATCAAATAATAAAAACTTTGCGTAACGATATGTAGTAAAAAAAATTGGCGACCATGAAGGACCGATCGAAACCTCGACATCCGCCGATCACATAAAACCATGGCTGGAAAACGACGACTCTTGCGATGACGATATTAATAAAGACGAAATCTGAGGACAGATTCAATTGTCAGAACGGCCGAATGTAGGATTAGAATTATTTTAAAAGTAATATTAAATCGCGGGAATAATTCTCTCATAAGCGAACCGATAATACCGAATATTCGTTTCAACCGTTATTTGTTCGAGACAAACTCTGTAGTATAATAGCAACGTAAACAAAACAGTGTGGGTCGACTCGCTTTGTTTCGTAAGGCAAATAAGTAAAAGAGAATAACTCCGAGTACCTTGACGAAGTCAACAGATAAAGCGGTAACCGAAAAATCAAGAACGTTCTAGAAACCGAAAGCGAAAGAAATAAATACATCCGATTCACCGCCACGGCGGAGAGTCCTTGCTCGTTTTCGATACTGCTAAGATCGCCGAATCACTTTGTAATTGAGTCAAATATATTCTTATTTTATCGTATAAGGACTTAGAAAAAATATTCATTGCTACCGTTCACGTGTTCCTACATATGTAGGATCTAATTCGCTCAAGGCAGGAATATCTTCATAGTTTGCATCCAAGGTCTCAATAGTGAAACCGTTTCTCGCGTCGTCCAATATATCGGCCAACCATTCTCGCTTTTCAAGTCCTTTTATGTACACGAGAGAGGATGACTCTTCTTCTTCTTGTATCGCGCCAGCGATAGCTGATGTAATCAAACGCTCAGCCATGCTATATAGAACGTTTCCATCTTCCCATTGCAATCCATGGTGATTTCTGATCAATCATGAGGCTTGACGTCTTTCAGATTGCGTGAGTACACCCCATGGTACGGGGCATGCGAAAAAATAATGTGAAACAATGAATCCTCTTCTCAGAATCGCCGCTTCCTTCACGATAAACCGTTTATAGAGAATAAATCCTTGCAGGTCCACAAACATCGGTACAACCATTTTATTGCTAGAATGTTGGACCACTGACGTCGATTGTTAAAAATCTCAATCATTTATATTACATCGGAGGAGGGGATAATTGCTGATTAAGTAATTTTTCGAACTACGTTGGTCAACGGACAATATTCGACAACACGATCGTGCAAGATGAGACAATAGGCTGTAGTATTTGCCGGTACATCTTCCTTACATTCAAACTCTATTCTCACGTCCACGGTAGAATTTTTGACAGATTCATTTTGTCGCCAGCAATCAATAACTGCTAGAGGACCGCAATGTAGAAATTTTGCGACAGTTAACACATTCTCAATATCACACCCATAATAAGATTTGCAAAAACGAGAATACATGTCAAACAAGAGGGCAATACTATTTTTTTCAAAATCTAAATTTAAATCATCGTAGGGATAAGATTCCGAATTTAGATAGAGCTTAACGTTGGTTAATTTACAATGATCGAATAAGGTATTATCTTTTGTCATAATATTTTTTCTACCAGTCTGCAGTGCAAAGATCACATCTCGCGGTTTTTCCAGCTGAGAAGCAGTTTTCACAGTCCATGAATGCTTGGTCGAGTTATGTAACAGAGGAAATTCGTATAGATCCCAAGAGCGAAAACTCATGTTTAAGAATCGCCCGCTTTCCAATGCTCGTAGCAAGGACAGTTTATTAATCTCGTTCAATATTACATGGGGCATACGCCATTGTATCTTGAGTAATTCAATAGCAGCTTCCGCAGGTCCATACAGACAATTGTTGTCGTTGCGCGAACGTATCAAAATTAATTCGTGGCGGGCATTAATCACAACTCGCTTGTAATCTTCGCAAAATCCCAATAGCATGTTGAGCGGCACGCAAAAGTTGAACATACAACTTTCGTTACATGACCCATTATGTGTCATATCCCATCCAGCATTGTTCAAGATTTTACTTCTCTCGGTTGTTAAAGAGACATAATTTTTCATCGTGGAAGTTATTCCAACGTTTCTGTTGCGATCAATCTCCAGACCAACGAGTTCATATCGAATTTCATCAAACATGAACGTAACACAATTATTTGTTAATATCATCTTCATTTGCATCTATTTTAGATATTATTAACTTTCCCTCAACATACAAAAAGCTTTCGCACGGGAACGTGTACAAATTCTGGTGGTGTATAGGTATCCGTATCTCATCGCTATGTCCAAGCGATGTGTTGGCGTATGGATTGTACGTATGTGTCTCAACCTTGACGATACGATCATTAAAGACTGGCTCACCACCAATATTCAAAATGTTAATCATCTTTTCGTACGATGAATCCCAATGATTTTAAAAATTCGCGAATCAATGCTGAGTTTCTTTTTAGTGTAACGATATCTCTGATTATTATCGCTCACTGCCGCCGCCGCAGCTACTCTCGCAAAAGTATTGTCCCTCGTAATGTCCATCGTAAAATTATTGTCTCTCACGTGCTCCGTATCATTTAGTACAAGCATCACACGCTAATTTTGTCGACGCCTACGTGCAATCTTACAGTTTCCTCTCCTCGAAAATCCAGCAATCGTCCTTCTTGATCAACAATACGTATCGTTAAATCAGTAATGCTCCGTACGACGATCGGGAGATAAATGATCCGTGCAGGCGTTTCCGATATCTTATATCCTGGCGGCACTCTCGGTGAAAATTCATGTATTGTGTGTACGCGCTTGTCATTACTGTACGCACCAGTAGTGACGCTACATTCTATACGGATAATATTCACGCTAATAATATTTATAGGTAGATCCGAATCATGCCATTTGTGAGGTTGCAATATACGATTCGACGAGAATCCCAACAGCGATCCTATGCTGTCTGGTTTACTAAAATTTATTCTATAGATGCATTTGATTTCGCTCTTCAGAGTATTATGATTGGCGCGAAGCGCTATTGCATCTTCATTCTGCTCTTTATTGGAAGGATATTGTGAAATTGCACGTCTCAGATACTCATCTATAGCTTGTATTTCGTATGATCCCTCGGGTATCGTAATTTCCTTGTCATCGTTATCAAAGTCTAAGAATAATAAAGTAAAATTTATTATTCTTAGAATTTACATTCGGTATCGTATGATAAGTTTCAAAATCTGTTAAACCGAGCTCCTAATCACCATTCGATAAATCTATAGCTGGAAAGTAGCTTACAGCGAGAACGTTACTTTTGCCAGTCAACGTTAGTGTTAGCGACATGTTGTCAAACTGAATCGTGATGATGGATTGACAGGCTTTATATCAGTCGTTTGAAGAAATCGTAAACACAATTGTCTACAATTATTCTGATTATAATTTTGATAGGATGTGTGATTGTATTCTATTTTCGTAACATTTAAATATTGCACCAATTCTTTGGGTGGTTGAAGATTGCCAAAACTATCGAAATATATTGCTCGATTTCCTCTCTTCACATATGCCACCCAATGGGTACCGGAACCATCAACGTCATCCAAATTTACAATACCGCTTTCATTTTGTCGTATACCGCTTATCGGTAAATTATTGCGCATGAAAACACCTCTAAAGAATGGTATACGCATACGTCTTGCCAGTTGTTGCAATTGTACATTAGTTGTTACACCCACAGGCATTTTTAGCGTTTTTTTTTTACTTTTTTTTTCTTAGTTGAGAATCCCTGTTCACGCTTGTATGGAGCGAGATAAACTCCACGACCTTCCATAGAGCGATTATGACGTTGCATTTCTTAAAGCTGACGTTGCGCAGCCTTGCTATCATGCACAGCCTTTGCGACTCCCGCTGCTCCACCGGCCAACGAACCGAGAACTCCCAACAATGGTAAAATTGGCAAGATACCACCACGCATCGCCACAGGCAGTATTCGTTTCTTCTTCTTTTTCAAAGATTTTTTCGTCTTCTTCCCCATACCGAATTTTGTCTTTGCTTTTATAGCTGCCCAAACAGTCGTAGCGGCTGCTCTTTCACCAAGAGTCGAATCTCTCGCAGTAATACGTTTTCGCGCTTTCGCAGCAAGTATATTATCAGCACGTATCGTTCTCTGAGGGCGTTGCTTCGAGAATACGCAATGTCGTGCTCGCGACATGCGGCATCCAATGGATTAATACCTCGATCACCTCTAGCCAATCGCTTTTCCAAATGAGTCCCCGGACCGCAAAACTGATAACCGGGAATATGTAATTCGATAGGAAGTGTGTTTATAGCACGATTAAACAGACCACTACTCTTTACAATTCTCGCCGATATTCGTCACAATTTTTTATCAACGGCGCTGGACCGTCGATATGTGTTCGTTGCCACGGCAAATTATAATGTCGCATGCATCGACGATATTGTTGAACCTCCGAATCAGCTTTTATATATTCCGGAAGCTTGTCCCACAATAGTTCCACGTAATCGCCAAAGTTTTGCAGTAAAACAATCTTGGGAATAAACTTCAACTGTTCGGCAGTAAGCTCGAGAATATCAGTCTTAACCGACAGATAGAGCAACATTTTCAATACTGAGCTGTTTTCACCCGATGCATCGCTATAAATAGACCCGTCATGACTCATTCGTCTGATTCGAGAGCAAACATGCGGTTCGTTCGGCAAGCGACGATAATCAAAGTTACAAATTTCGATGACAAAACGCGGTTAATGTCGGATAAAGAAATACGCAGACATGGAAACATGCTACCAAATACTATACGCGGTATCATCTGCGGTCCTGCAAATTGTGGTAAAACTAATGCGTTGATTAGTTTGATAGAAACCCCGCACGGCGTTTGCTTCGATAACGTGTACGTATACTCGAAATCGCTTCAACAACCGAAATATCAATATTTGGAAAATTTGCTATCACCGATAGAAGAAATTGGTTATTTTACATTCTCTAATAATAGCGATGTCATTCCACCGAGTGAGGCGCTTCCGAATTCCATTTTTATCTTTGATGACGTGGAGTGCGACAAGCAAGATACGATAAGAGAGTACTTTGCAATGGGACGACACACGAGCGTCGACTGTTTCTATCTTTGTCAAACGTACGCCAAAATACCCAAGCATCTTATACGCGACAATGTAAATTTATTAAAATTAAAATTAAATAGAGGAAAGGAGCTTAGAGCCAATGCTGGATGTACGTGCAGAAAATCTTTATTAATTCAAATTCTTTGAAATTCAAACGTTTCGGCCTACATCAGGCCATCTTCAGTGACAAATCAATCATGATATCTCCATGGCAATATCCATTAAACTATAAGTATTACAATGTAAAAATATAAAAAAATATAAAAATTTAAAAAATCTGATAAAATCGAAGAATCTATAAAATCGCATGTTGACGCCCGCGGGTAATTAAAATTAAACAATATAACTAAAGGCTCTCGATAATTAAAATTAAAATTAAATAGAGGAAAGGGGCTTAGAGCCAATGCTGGATGTACGTGCAGAAAATCTTTATTAATTCAAATTCTTTGAAATTCAAACGTTTCAGCCTACATCAGGCCATCTTCAGTGACAAATCAAGCATGATATCTCCATGGCAATATCCATTAAACTATAAGTATTACAATGTAAAAATATAAAAAAATATAAAAATTTAAAAAATCTGATAAAATCGAAGAATCTATAAAACTGCATGTTGACGCCCGCGGGTAATTAAAATTTCAAAGAATTTGAATTAATAAAGATTTTCTGTACGTACATCCAGCATTGGCTCTAAGCCCCTTTCCTCTATTTAATTTTAATTTTAATTATCGAGAACCTTTAGTTATATTGTACATTTATTAATTTTATTTAAACAAGACGGGACAAACTTGAAACATGTATACAATGATCATGTAAATACAGACATGTCTTACGATAATTTTCGCGCTTTTTGTCAGAAATGTTGGCAACACAAATATGGATTCGCGGTGATTGACAAGGACAGTCCACTGACTAATGGACGATACAGAAAGGGATTTAATGAATTTGCAATACCGCAAAACAATTAGTCGCTATCAACACATTGATCGAGCAACGTCTTTATTGAACGTAACATGATCGTGAAAAGATTGTGAGAGAGATTGTGAAAACGAGCGACTCAATCCGTAAAAAATATTGTTCCTTGAAAACTGGTAAAATGGAGGAGGACGATGGATTAGAGAGGCATTTTAAACCAATCTCCGAACCTCTGAAACAGCTTGTCGAAAATACAGTCGATGTTGAGTCTGATGAAGAAAAGATTGAATCATTGAGTATGCTTGGAGAGAAAAAAGAGGCTAAAACAAAGCGATTAAATACATCATTGAGCGATATAACTTCTACTCCGAAGCGATTCAAACGCAGGCGAATGCAACAATTATCCGATGCAGCTACTTCTACTCCGATACAAGATGTACAGCCGAGGCAAATATTGCCCGATAAGACGTTGACCGAGGAAATTTTTTAGACTACACGAGAATCGCTTGTGACATCAGTTCGCGACATTCATTACAAACGTCCGATGGTCAAAATTCATTGCAAAGTCGCTTGGGTCCACTTGCCCAAAAATATGTGGCCGCTATATTGAGTCAAGATAAACATTCCAAGATGGATTACATATACGGTGTTAAATTTACCGAAAAAGGAATGATGCTCGGTGATAAAAATTTCGATGTCGATATAAATGATAATATAATTGTTAATGGAACAAAATACATGGGAACAGCAGGTCTTTATGAGTAAATTTTCAAGAGAATTCCTGACGATGAAATATACACCGAGAATGACTTGCAGAAATACAAAAATATATTAATAACAACAAATGCACATAGACGAATTTGCAATGTGAAACAACCTGTATTAGGTAACAAGGGACACAAGTATAAATACATAATCGCCCCATTATTTGCTGGTAAAAAATTTGGAAAAGGTATACCGCGTGCTATGACCTTAAACAATAATAAGATTGATTACGTGCATTGGAATGATCCCAATGAGTTGGTAGATCGTTTGCCGTTGCTCGAAGCTTCGCGTCAAGCCGGCAACAATGCACACGGCAATGAAATATTGTCGATTATCGAGGAACTTTACGAGGCTGGTATTATTATAAAATAAGCTATACATCCACGATACGAGTCATTCTATCATTATTGTTGGTGTTGGTGAAATGTCGATTAATAAATTTGGACTATCGTTGGGAACGCCGGATAATTCATACTATCGATGTAATACATTACTGAGAAATTACGTGCGTGATAACGCTCTGTGTCGGACAGCCTCAGGTTTTGACGCAAGGTCGCGCAAGATACAACGTGTAGCTCAACCGGAAGCAGATAATGATACCGCCAACAAAGTATATGTGGACATTGTTATCAAGCAATTGAGAGATCAACAGAAAGAAATTGAGAAAAAAATAATCAGGCTCGAAAGGAATATGCAGGCGCTATTATTAACGCTGGACGAGAGAATGCTTCGTAATACAACACGCTCTACTGAGTCAGCAAAAGATGCATAAAGGTGGATGAATCATGTCAAACACCTCTGAAAAGCAGCTTCTCGTGGATGAATTGTATGCTTCAGCGAGAAAAAATTTCTCACGTAGACGCGTCATAGTATGCGGATATGATGACCTGTGGCAGGCTGACCTGGTCGAGATGCGTCCTTATGCTCGATCCAATAAAGGCTACAATTATATACTCACTGTTATCGATGTGTTGAGCAAGTATGCGTGGGTTGTACCGCTCAAGAGTAAAGGCGGAAGCGAGATGTCGGAAACGATTTCAAAGATAATTCGAGACGGTGGAAAATGTCCGGAAAATTTTCAAACCGATAGAGGAAAAGAATTTTACAACGCAAATGTGCAAAAACTCTTGAAGAAACATAACATTAATCATTATTCGACGTACTCTGTCATGAAGGCCTCGGTCGTGGAAAGATTTAACCGTACTTTAAAGAACAATATGTGGAAAATGTTTACGCTTAATGGAAATTACAAATGGGTCTACGCGTTACCTCGGCTCGTTGCGGAATATAATGCGCGAAAACATCGCACTATCCGTATGAGACCTATCGACGTTACTCCCGCGATCGCAGATAAACTTTTAAAAACGGTGTATAACAACATAAAGATTGCAGCTCCGGCAAAATTTAAGATATGCGATCAGGTACGCGTGAATAAATACAAGACTATTTTTGAAAAAGGTTACACACCAAATTGGACGACTGACGTGTTTAAAATCATCAAAGTGCAGAAAACTAATCCCGTAACATATCTACTCGAAGATGTGCGCGGAGATCCCGTCGCCGGGGGATTCTACGAATACGAACTATTGCGCGTCGCTAACCCAGATTTATATCTCCTTGAAAAGGTGATACGCAAAAAAGGAAATGAGGTTTACGTGAAATGGCTGGGATTTGATACATCGCACAACTCTTGGATACATAAAAATAATATATTGTAAAAATTATTTTAATATACATAAATATACATAACTATACAATAAATTTATAATAATGATATAATATTCAATAAAAATATAATGTACAATAAATATATAATATATAATAAATATTATAACAAAATATAATTTTATTTACAAAAATATAATTTACAGTGGTATCTTATAATGTCCCCAGGGTAATGTTTCGGTGCTTTCAGGTATGCCGCTTGTCGTCGTACGGACTTAAAGCAATTTTTGTCTCGCGAATGGTGTATACTTTATGCAGCTTGGATCTTATGCATGACTGCTGACGTGGCATTTCAATCTCTTCATTCAAACACCGTGTATAATTGTCAAACGTTATCGTTCTCGCGACAACGTTACTCTTGACACCTTTTACTTTTTTCGTATCCTTCTTACCATCCACTCGCAAAGCGTACATTTTTGCTCTAAGCCCTACAAATTCGGTCATTATCGCACCATTATTTTCATCCTTCATAAGACCCGGTACTTTTTTATTCACGAGCGGTATACCATACACATTGTCCGCAGCATAATCGCTCGTATCAAATTTGCTTACGTCGCGCTTCATATTCTTATACACATCTTCACATTCGATGTGATATATTAAACTGTCTGTGTCGGTGTAGATTACCCTGCATCCGTCGCGATATAGCGGTGACATGTACTCGTGATGAAATTCGTATAAACATGTTTTGGAAATGTCGAGTATGCACATGCCGATAGATTGGTTTTGTTATAGCCCTAAAAGCTATAACTATAATTATTAAAATCATATAATATAATTATTATTAATTTAGTATATATTACACAAAAATAAGTAAGACGCATGCTTGTAAAAGCGCTGAGGCAATAAGAATTTCGGCAAACATACGAAATCAGAAAAACGAGACTAACGCTGAGTAAGCACTGCGCTTATTAAGAAATTACCAAAATCGCAAGCAAAGCGTTCCATTAACCTCCTTCGCTTGCGACTGGTAACCCAATTATTAGATATAAACAGGACTCTGAGACAACTCTCGAGGTCTCAGTCAAGCTGTAGCAAAGCGCAGTTACATTAATAACAAACCACGACAAGATTGTGAACAAGTGATCTACGCAACAACTGTGTAAGCATATTTTAATTTGCGTCATCCCAAGACGCTAACACACTTTGTACAACTGACTATTTACATTAAATATATTGTGAAACCACAAAAGGGAGTGAGATTCCCCCTGACGTTCCCGAGCTTCCCAGTTCTAATTCGGTAACGATCCCTTAACTATCCTGTGCCTCACAAGGGCATAACAGTTTGTAAAATTTTACTTCGAGTTTACGTAATTCTACAGCAATAAGATTTTCCGAAAAGATGCTTCTACTATGGAAATTTGGTTTCGCAATCATTGCCTCTGCACCGTATCCTCCTTCCCAATGTGTGATAAGTTTTACATCAACCTGATTACGCACATTTGCCATCGTCTTGCCAAATACTGCATTATTCATTAATTTGTATAAAGTTTTTTCAAAATCATTTCTCGCTTGTGTTCTAAATTGTTTATTAAGTTCAATATAATTTCGAAGCCATGGAGATTGAGTAAATTGTAACATGCGATGTATTTTTGTAACGCGAAGGCCGTGTCGCATACATTGCTGTAGGTTGCGGTAGTGTATGACGTAACGCTTTTTATCATATAATGTCGCGAGCAGCTTCTCCTGTCGCGCACCGGGCGGTTTGTCGCGTGTCGGGCAAAACGGTAGATCTGTGTGCGTGTCGTGAAGATGTTGTGGATACTCTATATCTACAGGATCTAGCCTGCAGGTGAATCGAGCGCGATAGATGATACGTCGAAATTTGATAAGTCATCGACCCATTGAAAATCGGCATAAGGCAATGGTTGACACATTGCCCATCCATACAAATTGTTTACATCAAAGTACATGAGATACGATGATGGATTCGATGTATCGTACGACTGCATGTACTTGTTATTAGCATGTGCGTATCTATTGGAACATTGACTTAGACCGCCGCGTATACCCCGTTCGATAAACATAACCATGTCGATATCGGTAAGCAATTCGAACGTAATATTTGTATGTTTTAACATCCCATGTATACCCGGGTAGAGTATAGTAATACGCGGGGTCAAGCCCATAACTTTTAATACAACTATCGCGGAAATTTTCAAAAATATCTGCTAATAACAAGACATCAATTTTTAAATATAGATCGCTATACTCGCCTAGCGTTCGAAGGGAGAAGTGCTTCCAGACGTTCTCGGCGTGCGCGTAATCGCTCTCGGATACTGTGTCACCGGTCAAGGAACTGTAGAATGATTCGCGCGGTGGTAAACGCGTATCTTGCAACTTGTTGACATAGTCAATGTATTCATATGGAAAGACGCCTTTCCGTGTCAATAGATTGAAATTTTCGGTCGATAAATTTTGAAATTCTGATTGCAGAATTTTGAGTTTGTCTTTATCCATAAAAGATGCCAATTTGTCAAGACTTGTGAGAAATTTATACGAGTCGATGAAACGTAATTTAATATGATTTTTCGAATCGTCTCGTTCGAGTTTGACAGTTTTTGTAAATGATATATATTTTTCCTTTGTTATCGGAAGTAATTCGATGCTCCTTTCAAACGCTGTAGCTATATCCTCGATAATGAAATGTGCGTCATAACCTGATAAATTGTGAAAAACTATCGGAATGCAGAATGATTCTTTATAATTTAGATTACAATTTGAGTGCGCGGGATCTCTGTATCGCCCGGTCAGATGGCAATGATCGTGTACGCGTGTATCATCTTGCACAAACGATTTTTCGCATATGTGACAATGCGTTGCGCTGTGAAATTTTTCACACTCATCAGATGTTAAATTTACCATGGGAACATTTGTGGTTAAAATAGTCTTTACACGTTGCGCTAAATTTTTAAGTTGTTCGGCGAACCATGAAACGCAATCGGCGCTACGATGAGAGTGATACGCAGATAATGAATTGTCGTGCGAGCAATGTACATAATAAGCGATGCTAAATACTTGATGATGTTGATAATTTTTAACCTCTTCGGTCTTTGCCAAAACACATTCGAGGTCGGCATACACCACAAATGGAAGTCGCTCTTTCCTGGTGTAGTTGTTAAACGATAGCCACTTGTCCTTATCGCTCGGTAACCGGATAGCACAGTCATTCATCTCCCCGCAGTCTACCGCGTGTGATTGCAGCTTGTCCTCCGAACCGAAATATTGCAAGCATCTGTAAAAGATAATAACAATTATAAACACTTTATAATTATTTTATGATATATAATTTTATTGCAATAAATATACGTACCGATCGCAGATATGTTTCTTGTGATCATGTTTGCTCAATTGCGAGCTGACAAGCCTGGAGAGATTCTTGATCCAGGCGAAATGTCCAACGCTGTTGCTGTCTTGCACGTACAGCAAGTTGATGTGTCTGTCTTTCTTTTGCTCCGAAAGACGTATTGGGATGATACCATTCTCAATGCTGTACACGTTGATGGAGATGTTATTTGCTAGTTCAAACTTTTTTATTTGATTCAACATCATTGGAAATTAATGTCCTGCAGATTCAGCACTGTTCTGTAATGGGGATACGAAGATTCCCGATAAACATGACTTTCGGCGGGGTATGGAACAGCGACCACCGCCCACGCGAAACGCATTGTCTTTATATTGCACGTTCACTACTGCTCTTTTGTTCATTATTTCTCGCGGCAATTTAATGTTACATCCTGCGCGCATTGGATTATACTTGTTTATATTTATAATCAAATTGATTATTCGCGACAATGCCCAACCACTATCGCGTTCTTGAAATTCTTCTAACGATGCTAGCGTGGGCTCAATAACGCAACGTTCGTACCACTCGCGTAAATCGGAGGTGCGAAATATTTCATAGTTTCTAGTGTTGACACTTTTATTGGCGCGCTTATCGCCTGACACAAACTCGCCATTAAATATAGTGTTCACTTTTACACTAGTATGTTTTTGCAACACTTTTTGCACGTGTTCGATCACAATGTCTTTAGCATCCTCTAGAAATTGACGAGGTTCGATGTGATTGCTGTTTATTACCGCACCGGTCAAAATGCGGCTCTCGAACGCCGTATCAATCTCTCGCCATGAGTCCGATGTCTCACGAACTGCTTCCGGCACCTGCGTGTACAAAACGTCTGCGTACCGAATTTTTCAACCCTTCCAGACGAGCAATTTGAGCGACAAGCGATTGTCGAACTCCGATCGCTAATCGTGGGCGTTTGATTCGGCTTTGTTCTTCCAATGATTCGATGTATGTATCACATTGCTGCTCCCACGCAATGAATTCTTCCACCGAATTCACCCTTGCTGATTGCTCCACTAAACTTGCTTCCATTTTTCAAGATGCTCTTGCTGAACCTCTGACATAGATACTGACGTAGTATACCTCTTTACCATGATTTTTATTTGATCGTAGAGATCATTGGCACTCGTGTATGATGCACTTTGCGATTTTGTCACGTGCAACTCTGATGCATCGGCGCTTGAAATTGATACACTTTTACATCTTGATGATAATATTTCATCTCAAGATGATAGCAGCCGTACATCGAAAATTGGGGATTTTGTCACGTACAAATGATTTCATAGCAGCCGCGCATGGGCACTTGAAATTTTGGATATGTTGCATTTTACATCTAATATTTCATTGAGGATGATGTCATAGCAGCCGTACATTGGCGCTCGTGATACATATTGCAAATCGGATAATTGTGATTTTGTCACGTACGGATGATGTCATAGCAGCCGTGTATCGGCGCTTGAAATTTTGGATATGTTGCATTATTTTATATCTAATATTTCATCTGAGGATGATGTCATAGCAGCCATACATTGGCGCTTGAAATTTTGGATATGTTGCATTATTTTACATCTAATTTTTCGTTGAGGATGATGTCATCGCGGCCGTGCAGCGGCGCTTTGATGATTGGTTAAAAATAATATTGCGTCAACAATAATCCCCACCCCATTGCATTGTATCACTAAAAACTTGTAATACTGATTTATTATTGTATCAATCACTTATGTGAAAGGTTCTTTTAAAAATGTACTCCGCCGGAAGTAGCATGAATTATTACGTTCCAATACAAGAAATTCCTAAGAATACAAGTGACAAGTAAGTTTCGATACCTTTTTTTGTCAAATAATGATTTTTAAATAATGATTTTTATAGTGCTCATCGTGCGGTCCGTATACTCGGAAAAAGGTACGCCTTGACCTCAACATCATACAAATATTTAGAAATTGGAATTTGTGTTGGAGTCATATCTTATGTGGAATTGGTTATTGGCGATAATCGAGGCAATCAAATAATATTACCTATTGAAACATGGAAATCGCTAATGCAGAAACAAGTGGATATTGAGCGACTTATTGAAACTCTGCTATGGATTTGTGATCTGATACTTGAAGTGGTTAACATATCTACTTCAAAAATTATAAAAATTACATTATCTTCTAATACTTTGTATATGAAGCCATCAACGTTACAATATTTATTCAATTTCGAAAAATGTATAGATCATATGTATTTCTGGCTGTGTGAAAATACGCATAGTGTTACTGAAAAATTTAATCAATTTGTAAATATTTTACAACGTGATAATATCCGTGATGCGAGCAATGCTGCAAAGGCGATACGTGAAAGTCCTATGTTTGACAACGAATCACTTATTGATTGTGAATTATTAACTTGTGCTGTAAATGATATTCTTCACGATGCTTGTAACAAATAAAGTATTTTTTATTGTTAATCTATGTTTAATTATTTCTTTCCCAATAAGATATAGCTGACAAAACTGTTTCTTCGTTCTCTGGAGATTTAAAAAGTGATGAGCTAGCCGAGACATGATACTCCAGTTACAACAAGAGAGATGTATTAATAATCAAGAGGGGAGCAACATTATAATATGTGTCCCGTCATAAAGTTTCAGACTGTTTAAAAATGGATAGAGAAATTGTGATGGATAAAGAAGATGTGGTGGATGATGTGATGAATGATGAAGTGATGGAAGTGGATGAGGTGGTTGAGGACGGATCGGACATTGAAGTGGGCTCGGATGTGGAAATTGAGCCCAATAACGATTCGGGGTGTGATAGTGAGTGCGACGGCGTTACTCGCGATACAAGAGTGCACAACTTATGCACAGCGGACATCATCTCCATGGATGATAGTACGAGAATGCGTACGTTACACATATATTATCGTCCATGGGGTGGTGTCAAGCTGTGTGCGAGGTGCTTCTATCGATCGCAAGATCTCTACGCAGAGGTTGACGTCGTGCGCACTCACAAAACGGCGCGATTCGACCAACTGCTGGGACAGTGGTGCAGCGGGTGCTAGGCTCCGCTAGACCACTTATACACACGGAATATGTATCCAGTGTGCAATACTTGTAAGTATTTTTTTTCAATTATAAATTATTAAAATAATAAAATGATTAATAAAATAAATAATAATATATTTAATAAAAATTTCTGTCATGTAGGAGTCCCACCCGGCTGCCACCGCCACCCACCACTGCCTCGCAGCCGCCGTCACACCTCTGCTTGTCGCAGACATATTATATATTTTATATTATATTCATATTTTTATATTCATATTATATTATTTTTATATTTTATATCATATTATTAGTAATCATATATTTTTTATTATATATATTTTAAATTTAAATTTTTAATTTTAATAACACACACAATTATCAATATTACACATACTCATTTTAAGAATAAAAATTATTTTAAATATTCAAAAAATATATAGTTTATTTTAGAATAATTCCTCTTTCCATCTATATTAAGAATATTATTATAAAAGAATTATTATATATTAATATTAATATTATTATTATTATAAAAGGGATATTCTTCCGAATGGGACACTTCGAATTCGGAACAGTCCTTTAGTGTATTGAAAGTAGATACCAAAACAACATAATATATAAAATTTTAGCCACGGCAAATCATTTTTTCAACAGTTTTTACCTAAAAGTAAAACCTCAATTAAACTCAATAACAGTATTAATACTTTATAATTAACAGTTTGTGTTTTTGGTTAAAGCAGAGAATACTTTGTAATTATCAGTTTGTGTTTTTGGATAAAGTCTGGTTAACCTTAGTTAAAGTTTGGAAAAAAAAAGAATTAAAAATTAATTAAAAATAAATGAAACTTGCAAAGTACATGCGTGGATGCAGTGAGTTTCGCCCCCCCCCCTTCGGGGGGCTCCACGCCATTGGACAGATCCACACATATCAGAAACGTATGTACACACACACACACACTCCCACACACACACGGGGGGGGGTGCAAGGGGGGCCTTCAGCCCCCCTCCCGCACCCTCCACGCCGGTAGGCAGCGCGTGGATCTTCGCACATGCGGTGTCCAATTTTTTTAAAGAAAATTTTTAAAGAAAACTTTTAAATAAAAACATTTGAAAAAATAATTTTCCGCGACTGAAATTTTATATAATACGTTATTTTGGTATCTACTTTCAGTACGCAAAAGGGCTGCCCTCAACTCGAAGTGTCCCATTCTGAAGAACAGCCAAATATACATCAAATATACACACATGATTGCTGTTTATCGTATGAAACATTGGAATGTATTCACTGCCGCCGCCACTACCGCGTTACCGCGCATGCGCGGGAAGAAATCCCGCCAATTTCACTGGTTGTGTGTTGTGTTATGTTAGTGCGTGCTGGCCCGGACACTGATTGTGTAAATTTAATTTAATAATATTTAATAATTATATAATAGTTGTGCGTTTTATATATGTATAAAGATAACAATAAATTATAGATTTACAGAGTGTGCAAATATATTTAGAATAGGTAAGTAAAGTTATTCATCTTTTTAGCCAAAGACGATTATTATACTTTGAGGTTTTCTAATTTTCTAATTTTTACTTTTTTTGTAATTAATAATTTTATTGTAATTTTTTTCAGATAAAAATACTTTATTATTATACGAACGCATTAAAGAAGGAAGTGATATCTGCTCTGTGATATGCATATAAATCTCTCTGTAATATGGGTGCGCATCAGTGATAAAAAAGGATAAAGTGATAATTATCTTGTGTAAATATAGAATAGTAAGTAAAATAATTCTTTTTAACCAATTTATTTAGTCTATTTTATTACTTTGAAGTTTATATTGATATATCTCTAACAGCATATTCGAAAGATGTTTGAAAGACATTCAGAGAACACCCTGCTGGAACATTTTTATATGTGTGCTGTTAGAGATTCTAATTTCTATACTTTCTCCTTTTTGTAATTAATAATTTTTATTGTAACTTTCTCTTGTTAAAAATATAACAAAGATATCAGAAAAGATATATATTGCGTGATATACATTGGCTGTGCAGTAATATATATGAAAATTATCTTGCGCAAATATATAGACTAGTAAGTAAAATGATTCTTTTTAGCCAAGATCAATTATTATACTTTGAAATAATCTGATTTTCTGATTTCTACTTCCTTCTTTTCGTAATTAATAATCTTTATTGTAATTTTTTTCAGATAAAAATAATTATTATACAAAGGCATTGGAAAAGGAATTCTGTGTCCAAGGTTGAAAGATAAATTATAAAGACGGAAAAGGAATTAGAATATCTGAGCTCACAGGCTATGCAACGATACAAAATACACAATTATCTTGTCAAAATATAGGTAAGTAAAATCATTCTTTTTATAGAGTATACTCTTGGGAAAAATCTTGAAAACTTAGTATTCTTAGAAAATTTTGTTCAACCTTGAAAATTTGTTAAATTGTTTGTCTAAATTAATTTTACAATTAATAAATCCATATTAAATGCTAGAAAAACTGCACTTTTAATAACTTTGCAATTGCAATGAATAGAAAACATTAAAAAACGAACACAAAAAAAACTTATTTTAAAAAGCTGCATCTACTTTTTTATTTTACTTGAAATTTTCAACGAAATTACATGAAAGATCAGGAAATTCTCAGGGAATTTTTTTACAAGATTTGAAGACATTCTGTTTTAGCTAAAGTTGAGATTACTAATTTATTTTGAGATTACTTTGAAATTACTAATTTCTACTTCCGTTTTTTTGTGAAATTTTATATGGAATAATGATAATAATACTTAATTTCTGAAACATCATATTTTGGGCATGTTCCGATATACACTTTTTTTTCTACATATGAATCCTACAAAGTTACACATTTTTCCCAGCGATGCAAGATTTGTTGAATACAATCATTGTAAAAATTGACACGCATTCTTTTAAAAAAATTTTATAAAAATTTTTTAAAAATTTTAATAAAATTTATAAAAAACTTATTCATTTATAAAATTAACGTATTTAAAATTTTTATAAATTTTATTAATTTTTAATAAAATTTTAATAAGTTTCTTCTTCTATAAACTGAAAGAGCCTATGTGTCGATTTTTACAATGATTGTATCTCATAGATCTTGCATCGCTATGAAAAATGTGTAATTCTGCAGGATTTATATGTAAAAGAAGACTAACAAATGTTTGTGCACAATTTCAACTACTTTATTTTATGTATATCTGTATTTGCTAGGTACATTTATGTTAACTTTTGTTGAGCAATTAAATTACAATTATTTATTTATATATTTATACAGTGCGCAAAAAGTTAACAAAAACGGTTTAGTATTTTGACAAAAAGCATTTTATAAAAAAATGTTTTAGACAGAAAAATTGTGTAGAGTTTAAGAGAGAGAACCTATATATTTAGTGATTTGAACGGTTTGATTTTAGATAGCATTGTTCAAGTCATCAAGAATACCTTAAATTTTTTAAATTGAACCATTATATTTTTTTTATATAAATCGATTCCTCACAAAATTCTTTAATTTGACATAATCTAATATAAACTATGAAATATCTCATAAATATTCATTTCCCAATGATCTTACCTCAATACTTTTATGCACAAAATAATGAGAGAAATCGATTGATAAAGGAAAACAGACAGTTGTTTTTAAGATAAAATATGTAATTTGTAACTAACAACTACATACATATTTTTCTTAAAAACAACTGTCTGTTTTTCTTTACCAATCGATTCTTCTGATTATTTTATGCATAAAAGTATAAAGGTAAAACCATCAGAAAATAAATATTTTACGAGATATTTCAGTTTATGTTAGATTATAAAAAAGTAAAGTATAAAATATTAAATATTTATAAACTAAATATAAGTATAAATATAAAATATTCATAAACTATTCACTTTTTGGCCATCCTACCCTTATAACTTTTTATACAGAATATTGTGAGGAATCGATTTATATAAAAAAATATAGTAGTTACATTTAAAAAATTCAAGATCTTTATATGACCTTGGCAATGCCATATAAGATCAAATCGTTCAAGCTCTAAATGGGTTCTTATAAGCATTACAATTTCTGTCTAAAATATTTGTTTGTAAAGTGCTTCCTTTCCGAAATATTAAACCGTTCCGGAACTTTCCGCGCTTCCTGTATATTTGATTACTCATTTATACAGGGTGTCCAGTAAAGATTGTACCAATAACGCTCATGAGCAGGTAGAGCACAGTAAACTGAGCAGAAAAATCTTATATCATTTTTCTAAATTCGCAATAACTATTACGTTATCAATTAAAATATCTAAGTCAATGAGCACGTGGAAAGCGGTAGACCGGAATCGATAGGCATAATAGACAATAGAATAGACCGGTATGGATGCCTATCGATTCCTGCCTTTCCACGCGCTCGTTGGCTGATATTTTAATTGATAACGTTATAATTATTGTGAATTTAGCAAAATGGTATAAGACTTTTCTGTTCAGTTTACTGTGCTCTACCTGGTCACGAGCGTTATTAGCACAATTTTTACTGGATATCTTATATATTTATATATTTTATATATTGCATTTATATGTATATTTATATGTCTTATATTTATGTCTTATGTATTATATGTATTATGTGTATTATATATTTATGTCATTTATATGTATATTTGGTTTAAATTTTTTGTAATTTTTTATTTTAGATAAAAATATATTTTTTTTTTATTGTAAGTAATATTGTAAGTAATATTGTAAGTAATGAGCAACGTACGAAAAAGAAAATGTTCTCTATCGAAACGTCATATTAGAAGAATTGTTTATGATAAAACGAATATTGATATTGCGGGATGTTCAAAACAAGCAAACATTTGTATTGAAGATTTTTCTGATTCAGATGAAGTAGTTAAGATTGTTAACAATAAGAACCATGACGTATTTGATATAAATAGCACCGTTGTTAATATTGATAATGAAATTTTGTCTTCAAGCAATGAATATGCAAATAATTATGAACAATGTGAGACTAATATTACAAGAGATAATGATTATAATTTATATATAGCGTTACTACCGACAAGACTAGAGACATTGATACAGAGTTTAAAAACGCTGTAGCTACATGGGCTGTTTCATATAATGTCCCTCAAAATGCATGTAATGCATTATTAAAAATCTTACAGAAGTATACATTTTGTAACTTTCCATCACAAATGCGAACCTTATTACAAACACCACGACAAACTAATATAATGAGAGTATGTGAAGAAGAATATTTTCATTGGGGTCTTGATAATGTTATTAGAAAAATGATATTAAAATGTGATGATATAAAATCTATTGATTTACTTATAAATATTGATGGCCTTCCGTTAAGAAAATCATCACATGCTACATTATGGCCTATTTTGTGTTCTAATATGACCGATAATACAGTGTATCTTGTTGGAACTTATTTCGGATATGAAAAACCTCGAGATTCTAATGTTTTTCTAGAAAGCTTAGTAAATGACTTAACTCGTTTGATAAATGAAGGTTATCGCGAAAATGATAAAGTAATAGAAATTAAATTATTTGGTTTAATATGTGATGCACCAGCAAAAGCGTTCGTTTTGTGTATAAAAGGCCACACTGGATTTTATAGTTGTACAAAATGTATAATTAAAGGGAAATATATACATGGTAGAACTTGTTTTCCAAATACAACGTTTCCGTGTCATTTAAGAACAGATGAATTATTCGCTGTTAACGGCTATAAAGATTTTCAAACGGAATACTCTATCTTAAATAATATTCCACAATTTTTACCTATATCACATACTTCATTAGACTATATGCACCTTTTGTGTTTGGGAGTTATTAAGAAAATGATACTTCTTTGGATAAAAGGCTCATTCTCTGTACGTTTAAATTCAAGATCAATCAATAAAATATCACATTTATTAATTTCAATTAGAAATTCTACACCAAACGAATTTGTTAGAAAGCCTAGATCTTTGAAAGACGTCAAATTGTGGAAAGCCGTGGAATTTAGAAACTTTCTTTTATATACAGGACCAGTTATATTAAAAAACATATTAAAAAGAGATATATACAATAATTTCATTACCCTTCACGTAGCTGTAACGATACTTGCGAGTCCAAGACTGTGTCAAGATGATAGATTTATAAATTATGCTGAAGCTTTGCTCAGTAATTTTGTTATTTCTTTTGAAATATTATATGGTAAGCAGTATGTCTCACATAATGTTCATAATCTTTTGCATTTATGTTCTGATGTAAGAACCTTTGGTCCACTAGATAATTTTAGCGCATTCCGTTTCGAAAATTTTATGTCATCAATAAAAAGATCAATAAGAAAAAATGAAAAGCCACTTCAACAATTAATCAGAAGATATAGTGAAATTGAAAATGTTTTTTCTATAGCATCAGAAAATAATATTAGTAATCATCAATTATATTCATGTACGAATTTACATAAAAATGGGCCAATATCTGAAGATATTTACGATATTCAATCACAGTATTATCAGTTGTCAAGTAAAGAGTTAAATATAAATTGTAAAAAGGATAGTGATAATTGTTTTTTTTTTAAAGTGGTTTATGTATTCTTAATATAGTTAAAAGCAACAATGGTGATATTTATTTAATAGGCAAAAAACTTTAATTATGTGAAAAGTTTATATGAATTACCTTGCAATTCTGACGACCTTAGCATTAAAATAATGACAATAAATGATAATATTTATTCCTATCCTGTTACAGAATTAAAATGTAAAGCCTGGAAAATTCCTTACGGGAATGAACCTAATATGTTTGTAATATTTCCTCTAATTCATTTAAAATAGTTTCGTGCGTTGACATAACTACCCCAACAGAACGCAGGTTCAAAAGATGTCCCGTGGACATTTTTTTTAAAGATGTCCTATGGACATTTTTTAAACCTGCGTTCTTAGGGTATATTTCTTACAATATTACAATATGTATATGGCTGCGTTTGTTTCCTACTGGCAGTACTGGAAATCTATAGTTTACATTACGTATATTATAGATTTTTAGTACTGCTAGTAGAAAACAAACGTAGGCTATATCCAAAGATTGAAGAAGCAAACTCAACATTACTTATAAGTATGGTGGACGTCAATAAAAAATTTATGATTGTGGAGTTTTCGGACGGGCTACAAATAATACCTGAAGTATGGCTTAATACTACAAAGAAAACATGTATTTGGCCCACTCATTTTAAAACACAATTTCGGATCAATAAAGCCATTATAACAAAAGAAATGCCTAAAGAGCAGTGTGACTGGGAAGAATTACCAATAAAAAGAATTTTTGGAAGCGCAAATGAGTTAATAATAAGTAGCAGATGAGTAAATGAGTTAAAAATTGTGTGTGTGTGTGTTAGCTTATTTCTATTATTATACAGGGTATTTTAATTTCTCCAGGAAATTAAATTTATTTTAATTTCCCCAAATATCTTTGAAATTATACATGCCATAAAAGCGAAATACAAAAAAAAGATTTAGATAAAAATTGTAATATTTGGAGAAGGAAAGAGAAGTTAAAGCTACTGATTTATTCCTAAAAGGTGATTTTCGAGGTTATTTGAAGACTATTTTAACATTTTTTAAATGGAACTACTTTAAATATTTTATATAAATAGATTCCTCGCAATATTAACTACAAGAAGTTATAAGTGTAAGATGGCCAAAAAGTGAATAATTTACGAGATATTGCGAGGAATATTACGAGGAATTGATTTATATAAAAAAATTTAGGTAGTTCAATTAAAAAAAAAAAACATTAAATGATTTTCAAATGATCTTGAAAATCGCCTTTTAGGAAAAAATTCAGTAGCACTAACTTCTTTCCTCTTCAAAATCCTACAACTTTTGTTTAAACTTTTTTTCGTATTTCGTTTAATTTCAGAAATATTTGCCTGGGGAAATTATAATAAAACATTCTATATACTATGACTATGTTAAATCATTTAGGTACCTATGAGAAAAGTATGGAAAAATTAATATTAGCTCAGGACACATCCAACGTGGATAATTCCGATATGTCATCTGAAGAAATAAAAGAACGGGACAAAAAAAGGAGACGTTTAAAAGCAAAACGAAAATTGTCCTCTTCTTCGGAGGACGAGGAATTAATGCCGGTCGCAAATAAAGAAAATCGAGTACAAAATAAAAAACTCCCTAATTTTCCAAAAATAGAAACATATGTTTCCAATACAGTACAGGAGAAAATTATGCAGCCTATTGAAAATGTAGCACACGAAAAAAATATATTTATTAATGCAGTAAGTTTTTTAAAAATACTAACATCTATAAATGCCATTTTTATAACGAATAAATGTTACTGTTTTTGTAGCTTTCAGACAAAGATGTCACGGATTCTATACAAAAGAATTTTGTTAAAGAAGATTCTTCTACCCGTGGTAAGTGAAAAAACTAAATATTATCAATCAAAATTAATAGACATTGCGTTATTGTTATTGTTGTTATTACTTTAATACAAAATGCAACATTTTAATAAAAAAATTGTTTGTTTTAGAGTTCCAAAAACAAACTTTGTTTAAATTGAACAAAATTTTATATAAAATGGAAAGAATGGAGAATATTCTTTATGGATTTGAAGAAAAAATTAAATTCACAAATAAAATCGAAGAATCGGATATTCAATTTCCATTGGTCACATTGTCAGATTTAAATAACTTTGAAGAGCAATTGCAGGAATCACAATTTAATAACAAAGTGGTATAGTATATCTTCCATTTCATTATTTTATTATTGTTTCAGATAAAAATTGGAAGGTTTAAAAATATCTTTACAGATCTTATCACATTCATCTTGGATGGTGTTGTCAAGGCAAGATCATTTTGATTTTTTGAAATGGAAGCACTATTTTTTAATATAAATCAATTTCTCGCAATATTCTGTATAAAGAGTATAAGAGTAGGATGGTCAAAAAGTAAAGTTTACTAGATATCTTGTTCTTTAATTCGATATAATCTTACATAAATAATGAAATATCTTGTGAACTATATTCACTTTTTGACCATGTTACCCTCATAATTTTTTATACAGAATATTGCGAGAAATCGATTTATATTAAAAAATATAGTGGTTCTATTTTAAAACTTCAAAATAATCTTGCCCTGATCTTGGTAACGCCATCCAAGATCAATGTGATAAGATCTGTAGAAAAAAAGATATTTTTTAAATCCTAAAATTTTTATCCCAAACATTTTTTTCTAAAATACATCTTTTACGAGATCATGCATTTTAATTCATCACGTACAATCATTACTGGTTTCCTATTATTCATGAATTATTTATTTATGAATTATTTATTTATAAATTTATTAATTTTTTCAGCTAAACACTTTAACGCTCGTTGGCGGAAATACTATGAATATTATGATAAACAATATTGTTAAAAAAATTATGGTGAATGCTTTAGCTGTGCAATTCAGTTGGGCTGAAATGAAAGGAAAACTTATATTCAAAGATTTAATTCTTGCGAAAATAATTATACGTAAGTTTTCTTTTAAGTTTTATATTTTTATGAAAGATATACTAGATATATACTATATTTTAGACATTTAATCGCCTTTTGTATATTAGCAAATATATTTAATAATTAAAATGATATCCTTATTTTACAGAAGCTGTGAGATTACACACACTATTTAGTCAGGTGACAGATGCCGAATTTGCACTATTTATTTCTAAATGGTTAGCTCAAGCTCTTTTGAGAACCCAAAGAGAAATGTATGTATATTACACACACACACACACACACACACACACACACACACACACACACACACACACACACACACACACACACGCACACACACAGGCACACACGCACGCACATTTTTTATTTCATTGAATTATATTATATATATTAACGCTATAACTTTATTTCTTTCTCTTTTTCAATATTTAGGAAAAATAACGCTCAAACAGAAGAAAAATAATTTATAATGACAAAGCCTATGCATACAAAATATATGCATTATACGTACCTGCGCATGTATAACCATATATATATATATATATATATATATATATATATATATATATATTATAACCGATATTTTTCACCTTAATTATGGTTATATCCGCGGGGCTTTAGGCGACATGACCTCTTGGAATGTTCGGATCGTCTCTATCTTTGATTTTAGTAATCGAGACTCTCTCACTATCTGACTTGAGTTGGGCGCCAGGTACGGAAAACCGTACCGCTACTCAACGGGAAATCCGCGACGCGGTAGACGCGTACGTCTCGAATGTGGCAACGGCCCGATCGATTACCCGCTCCAAGAGATCGCGACGATCAAAGGCACGACAGCTCAGGCGACGGAAAGGGTTCGTTTGCGACAGCGGGAGAATAAGAGTAACGGGACAAGAAATGTAGAAATTTGAAAGAGTATATTTAACAAAAAGAGAACAGGCCTTTATGGTTTGTATTGCGATAGGTACGACCATACGCATATGCATTCCATTGTCAAAACAATTCTTAACATACGGTCGGCATACGACCGCCTGGGTACAAATCCAATGGAAGTACAATGGTTCGAGTCACGCCGAAATTATCGGACATCGATATCGTCGTAGCCGAGACGCGTATAAAATGCACGCACTGCCCGGAATTCGATACTACGTAGAAAACTCGTGACCGCGCGCCGGGATATCAACGTCCACACGCCGCGCACGTGATCCGCTCGGTCTTCGCTATTCACGCGAGTATCGAATTCGGGATTTCTCGCTCGCTCTAATTACCATCGCGGGGAAGGTCAGGCGGACTTCGCGTACCGCCCTCATTAAGGGGGACATTACGACAACGTTCCAAAGTACCCGCACAATTTCCGGTTTTTCCGAGCTCATCGATCGTACAATTTTAGACGGTAGCTAACGAGGAAATATTACATCGCGACGCACCCTACGACTGGTACAATATTCCTTAATTTATAGCTCGGACTGTGGGCTAGCCGAAAAGAGAGAGAGTTTCGCGAAATAAGGGGGTTCGAACGAGTCGTCACACCGGTGGCCGTTACAAAAGGTATCACGAGATTCTATGACGTGGCGTCAGCCGCCATTTCGGCAACTACTTCGTAATAGGCTCTATTTCCTCGGTGCGACTCGCTCGAACAATCTACCTTCTTTACGGGTCGGGGATGACGACGACGTCTCACCAGCTCTCGTCCTCTGCGACGTCACTCTCGCTTCTATATCGTTCTCGCGCTTCCTTTCTTGTCGATAGGACCTCTGCTCTTTCACGAGTCTCGCCCGACAGTGACGAGCGGAAGTCTCGCCGGAGACACGCTGGCGTCGTATCGCCGAACTAGGCCGATTGGCGGCGCTCCCGTAATCAGGGCCGTGAGGCGGCCCGGGGGATCCCCGCGGTCGCTGCGGCGGCCCTTCACTTCCGCGCCCTTTTCTTTTTCCGGGCTCGTCCCTCCATTCCCGTTGGATACGGGCGGGAAATTCCTTCGGCAGCTTACGGGGGGCCCGATTCCGGCCGCCTCAGACACCGGATGTCGTCCGCCGCGAGTCTTCAATCGATCGTGGATCGCATCCGGGTCCGGGCGCCGGGCATGCCATCGGGTCCCTTGCCGTAACTCCGTGGCGGGGCTCCTGCGCACTTCTCGCGCGGAGTGGCCTTCCCCTTTCCTCAGCTCTCGATTCCTAGGGAAGAGGAGATGGAAGTCAATTTTTACGCGGCAACTACTGTCCCGAAAAGTATTTAAGGTCGTAATAGTTTAACAGCTAGGTGAGAACCTAGCGTGTTCCGTAAGGCGTGACCTCCCCTCGTCCTGTTTCTTTCCGTTACGCCGCTTTTCCTCCGGATGAGATGTCGTCGCTTCCCCCTCGACCGTCGCTAATTTTTCTAATAGCTGCCGTAGCAATCGCCAGAAATCTTATCGGCTACGGCAGCACGCAACCGGAACGCGCAGCGGCGGAATCGCGTCCGATTCCGCGCTCGAATCGCTCTCTCTCTCTTATTTTAAAGAGAGCAGAGGTCCCAAAATCACCCCTGGTCGGGTCTGGCGACCCTTGTGACGGACAATTTACCCAAATGAAAACTGTCACGTCACAATATATATATATAGGTATACATATATTTATATATATATACATATATTTTGTTTTGATAACATTTGTTTGAGGAAGAGTCCGTTGAGATTCTGGTGGTTGGAGTGAGGCGGAAAGATAGGCAGACAAAATTAAAGGCGATGATTTAATTCACACAAAAAAAACCTCTAATATATTTTAACTATAATGTTAGGCAATAATAATACTGGCCTTCTGCCAGTTAACAAAAGAAACAATAAACAAAAGAAAAGAAAATGTCTTTGGTCTTGATCACATGAAACTTATTGAGAAGTTCGAGGAATGTTAAGACACGTGCCGATCAACGGGACCGGTAATGGCCGCACCGAGCATCACACGCACTTGATCTGTTCACGATATGTCCTTGTCGTAGTCCGTAGTTGTAAAGAGAGAACCGATAACCGTTCCTTGTAGATAGAGAGTGTCCGAGAATTGCACTGATCCGTTGTAGAGTTCCTGATATTCACCTTTTGATCCGTTTCATTTTCTTGTTCACACGTGTGTAGCTGCGAGAGAACCGCTCGTTGTTGCCGGAAACGAAGTACTGTCCGATGATAGCGAGATCCTTTTCGAGGCGACATGTGCGCACGATCATTGATGTGTTGCTCCTTGATTGACCTAGTTACCTCAGAGAGATAGCCCGTGATTTGTGGGTCACGGCCGTGGGAAAGAGGGAGAGAGAATGCGTGAGAAATCAGTAGCGTTCAGAAAGAGAGAGAATGAGAGAGCGAGTGATAGCGGGTGAGTGGGAGCTAGAACGAATATGGAAGAGGTCGTTTAGGGATGTAGAGATTTTTCCAACAACATTTAATACAAATACAAATATTATATAACAGTTACAATGTATTTAACAATTTAACATTTATTTAACACTTTTACTATACATATATGTATTTATCAATTACTTTTTAATTTCAATTTCCTTTAAGACCTTTAAAGACAAAGATTTGAAACTTTCATTATCAGTTATAATACTGTTGTGTCCGTGAGAGGCACGAGATTTTTGAAGGGATCGTGGCCGGATAGGAACTGGGAAGTTCGGGATTCGTCCAGGGAATTAACGCCCGAAGACGTGATACAGTGTTTAATATAGACTTCCAGGATTTAATCGGTCTTCTTACAATGGCACTCGCGTATTACAATGCGCGTTAGAGTGTATCCTCGAACGATACTCGTAATCACTTCTTGTCGTTTCTCCGTGTCGACGTGGTTTATACGTATAACGTTATTGTTTCGAATTGATCCCCGAGTGTTAGTGATGGATCCTTTTTGTATTAGATAATTGGGTCGACACGCGCAATCAAAAGATCTAGATGCAAGCGAAGGAAGTTAACGGGACGCTTCGCTTGCATTTTGGCAATTTTGAAATGTAATCGCTTAGTCGGCGTTAGCCTCGTTTTTCGGATTGCGTGAGACCCGCTGCGTCGGCGTTTTGCGCGGGTATGCACTCTAATTGTGGTTGCTTAATATAATTGCTTAATTATATATAATATATAAATATAATAGTATATAAATATAGTATAGCTTTTAGGGCTATAACAATACCAATAAATTTTAAATTTTAAATGTTATGTCTCGGTAATATCTTATTCCTAAAATATAATAAACTTAACACAATATGAGTCTAACTGTCATAAAAATATATAGTTCTGGTTTATAAATAATTATATTTTCTTTCTTACAAAAGACCCCGCACATATTACATAGGATTTTGGCTGTCAATGGAATTGGCTGAATTTTTGATGTAGTTTAAGACGTTCTGATCAAAAGATGTAATAGCCTCAAAGCTAAATAATGGATAGTTACAACCAGTCAAACAACTCGCAAAGTCCTAATTTTTCGTGTTTGACTGGCTGTAAATCAGTAACCATTATTTAGCTTTAAGCTTATTACATTTTTTGTTCAGCAAATCATAAGTTACAACATGTGAAAAAATTAGCTGATTTTACTGGGATTCAATTTCATCTAGAGTTTTATATAAGTTCAAATATCCCGTACTAATCATATAAAATTGAATCTTAGTAAGATCAGGTTTTCTCATATGTTGTAGTTTATGATCTGCTGAACAAAAAATGTAATAAGATCAAAGCTAAATAATAGATGGTTACTGATTTACAGCCAATCAACACGAAAAATTATGATTTTGCGAGTTGTTTGACTGGTTGTAACTCAGTAACTATCTATTATTTAGCTTTGAGGCTATTACATCTTTTGATCAAAATCTTAAACTACAATATATCAAAAATTCAGCCAATTCCACTGAGAGCCAAAATCCTATGTATTGTGTGCGGGGTTCTTTTTGAAATCTTATTGGATTATGTTAATACTATATCCATTATACATTGCACATTTCAATGCATTGTGCTTCATGAAGGATGTTAATATATATGCTTATATTGCATTTGTCATAGAAAATATTTTATCCTATAATGCAAGTTGATTTTATAATGCTCTAATATTATAAAATTTGGTAGGTTTAATGGATTCGATATTCCATCGAAAGAAAATCCGCAAGCAAAAAAATATTAAATTACTTAATAATATGCTTGAAAATATCATCGCCATTATCAGGTTTTTCTCCGAAAGTATCTGGAATAAAACGTTTTAGGAAAAACCAAATAAAATAACTAAATGCAAACGTACAACATTTTACCTTTATTTTATATAGAAGCAAAATCTAATGTATGCATTAAATATTGAATCCATATTTTTTAAGAGGATTTGTTTAAGAAAAAATTGATATTTTATTACATACAAAACGTGTGTGTAATTCGTCTTAATGTAGTTTAATTATATTTGTTATGTTGATACACGTATGTTGATACACGCATCATGTACTTTTAAGTCTTAAGTTTCACCGAGTAAAAGAAAGAGAAAGAAAAAGAAAGCAAGAGAGAGAAAGAAAGTGGGGGGAAAGAGAGAGAGGGAAAGTGAAAAAGAGAGAATTATATTATGTGATTTATTGAAAACTAAAGAATGCTAATCAGTTACAAGTTTTAGATAATTAATAACATTAAATGTAAAAATTTTAATTAAATTATACATACCTATAACGTTAACTTATTACTAAAACTTATACTTATACAAACACATATGTATATATGGGGCATTCCACGCCAAATCAATGACTTTTTTCTCCGACCATTCTTTATTTGTTTCATTTTTTAAATGCTTTTGTATCCATTGAAAGTAGCTTCCATGAATTTTTTTTAGATTTTTATCTTTATCGATTTCCGAGTTACACATTTAAAAAAAAATTGATTTTAACAATTTTCGAAAATTTCAAATATTTATAACTTGAAGAAAAATGAAAATATTGTCATTGATAAAGTGGTCATTTTTTTGTCCTTGAATGTATTTTTCGATAGGTACCCTTGCCCCCCAGGTAGAGAGCAAGAGTTATGTGGGATTCCTTCTCCTTATCCCGGGGAGAACCGAGGTTTTCCCCGTGATAAGGCACAGAGGGTTACCGCACTAAAATCACACCGGGTGTCCTTCTCGGGCGTTTAGGTAGGGGGTGCGGAGGATGCTGGTATCCCATGCCTACTCCGCACCCCCTGCCTTTTCCTTCTCGGGGGAGTCACAGGAGTGACCCTTCCCTCCGCCATCGTGCGGACTTCGCGGTTGCGGCGCAGGACGGCACCGACCCCACGCCGCGCCCACCCAAAGAGTTTGGGGGGAAGGGTCACGGCTCGAGTATTCCCGCTCGAGCCGGGCCCCCCCCCCCGCCTCCGAGACTGGTGCTCCTTCTACCCCCAAAGGGGAGTTGGATTTGACAGTCAGCCCCGGAGGCTCTCGCCAGAGAGCCCCCCTCTGAGGGAGGGGAACTCTCTCTACGGCGGCGATGCCCTCACCCCGGTGCCTTGCGGCTCCCGGTAAGAGGGCACCCACCGCCGCATCTCCGTCCGAGGGGGAAGCCGCGCGCCCCCGGTGGCCGGGCCAAGATCCAACCCCCGCAGGCGCGCGACCCCCCCCACTCCGGCCTCCACGATTGCGGCTCCTTCCGCTCCCTTGGGAGTTAGGATTCGGCCGCAATCGAGGAGGTTGCCCGTTTTGGGGCTAGGGTGAGCAGACCCTGCCAAAGCGAGGCCCGATCGCCCACACCCCCAATTCCCGAGAGGTCGTAGGGGGGGAGTTTGAGACTTAGTCTCCAGTTCCCCCCCCCGACAACCTCATTTTACCACAGTATTATCTGGGGTGGGGGGAACGACCCTCCCCCGGCCCCCGCCACGGCGATTTCTTCGCCCAGGCAGCCAAGAGAAGTCGTCCCTTTCCTCCCGGGATTCAGGGGTGAGAACAAGTCTCCCCCTCCTACCCCGTCTCTCCCGCTCTCTCAGCCTCCTCCTTCTGCGTCATAACAAGTTCGCAGAAGGAGGAAACCGCTGCCCATCCCCTCTCCATCCCGACCATGGCTTTCGCCACAGCCGGGAGGGAGAGGTCTCTCCCGATCTTCGCCTCCAGCTCCGACCTCTCGCCATTCCACTCGGCCAGGGTGTGCTGGGCCGTGTCCAAGTGGTCCCCGCAGTGATTGCAGGCTGTGGACCTCTCCTTTCCTATTCGACACAGATATTCACCAAAACATCCGTGACCGGTGAACATCTGTGTCATACGATACGTCATACTTCCTTTGTCTCCCTGTCTAGCCACTGGACCAGGCATGGACGAACAGCCTCGACTGTCCTGCGGCCTGGAAGGTTAGAGTCTTCTAACAGGCCCGCCCATCTTTCTATCAGGACACGTCGAGACTGTGTCCTTATTGCACGCCGGGTGCTGTCCGTCACTATAATCCCCGCCCGCTGTAGCTCTCGCACTCGGTTATATACATCCGAGTACATGCGGGCGAGGAGGTCCACTGGGGACACTCCAGCGAGTACCCCCACTGCCGTCCAGCTTGCCGTACAGTACCCTCTACATATTCGGTTGGCCACCCTACGCTGGACTTGCCTTAGGGCATCCTTCAGGCGTCGGGTGGCCACCATCTTCTCAGCCCAAATAGGAGCACCGTACAGCAGCATGGCATGCACAGTCCCGGCGTACAATCGGCGAACACTTTCCGCTGGTCCCCCAAGGTTTGGCAACAGACGGCTCAAGGCCATGGCCGCTTTTTCCACCCTGGGGATTATGCGGCGAAAATACTCGCCGAAGGCCCAGTGGCTATCTAGGTGGAGACCCAAATATTTTATATGGGTCCCCACTGAAACGGAGGTGCCTGCTACCGTTAAATTGATTCTTGATGGCGCCCCATGTCTTCTATTATAAAAGAATATTGCTTTCGTTTTCTGGGGCGCCACCTTAAGTCCCACAGCCCGAATTGTTCTCACGATCCTTGTTGTCGCCATGTTCGTTCTGGCGACGGCTTCCCCCCAGTTTCCTCCTCCGGCCAGTATTAGGGTGTCATCTGCGTAGCAGGGGGGACGGCAGTCCGTAGGACAGTGTCATATGTGATGTTCCACAGCAATGGACCTAACACTGATCCCTGTGGAACACCACCCGACACCGTTCTCTCTATTCTCCTCGCGTTCCGGTCGACATACGGTGTTGAAAGCATTTGAGATGTCTAACGAGACGGCTAGCAACACCCCGCCCTCCTCCATAACGGACCCCGAGATCGAGTGAACCCTCTTGATTGTATCAATGGTGGATCGTCCGATCCGGAATCCGTATTGGTCTTCGTTGATATTAGGACCCTCCCGGGACAAGTGCCGAACGAGGCGGTCACAAACTATCCGTTCTAATACCTTCCCCGCCTCGTCCAGTAAACATATCGGCCGGTACGCGGAGGGCTGTTCCCGCGGCTTGCCCTCCTTCGGAAGAAGGACGATGTTCGCCTTCTTCCAAATTGGGGGGAATTTTCCCTCCCGCAGGCAGATGTACATCTCCTTCATTTCGTCAACTAGGCCCTTGTATGCAAGACCCCAGGCTTTGCCAGGGACGCCATCGGGACCGGGTGCATTTCCGTTTTTTATTCTTCCGATGGCGTCCCCCCTCGTGACCCCCAACTCGTCTTCGTTCCACTCTATTTCCCTCTCCGGAATGGGGTCGTTGAGTCCTTCTTCCATCGAGGGAAACAGAGCGTCAACGACTCTTTCGACGAATTGGGGGTCCATTGACTCCGTCAGCGGGGACGCCGTTTGTTTAAGTTTTCCTAAGATCATCTTATACGGACGTCCCCACGGATCTTTGTCAAGGGAGGAGAGCAGCTCCCCCCAGGATCTTGCCTTTGCTTTTCTTATCTCCTTTCTGAGATTATCCCTCCTTTCTCGGTATTCTGCCCATCTTTCCTCATGACCGTCTCTGTGTCTGCCTCTAGTTGCCCTTCTCTTGGCTTCTATAGTCAGCTTTCTCCATTCCGCTATGTCTTCCGACCACCAATACGCTTTTTTGATGGCCGGAAGCTAGTCTTCGGCATGGAGACATTACATGCCTCCTCTACCGTTCCCAGTGTCCATTCCAGCTTGTCCTTAAGCTTCCATTCGTCCGTGGCCCCTCTCGTAAGAAGGGCCCCGTGTATTAACGCCATAAATGCGTCTCCATCCATCTTCTTGAGGGCCCACAGCTTCCTATCTGTTTTCCTTTCTGCTTGGCGGACCATGACCTCTCTAGGAGTGGCGACAACGGAGAATTCTACGTGTTGGTGATCGGATAGAATTTCTTTCTCCGTTGCCACCCTCCATCGCCTGATGAGTCTTTCAGCGGAGGGGTTTGCCCACGTGAGGTTGTGACCGGACGAAAAAGGTCGAGAGTAAGGGATTGAAGAAAACACAGGTTTCCTACCTTTGTTGTTACGGTCGCCAGTCCGTTTTTCCGTATCACGGACAAGATTTTGGATCCCCAGATTGAGAACCCCTTCGGTTGAGCACCTCTACTGCTTCGCTGTTTGCGGCTGCTGCGTAGTCTCCTTTGTCTTTGTAACAAAGGCACAAGATGACGTCATCCAACCGTCACCTTTGTTCCTTCGCGTAATGACGCAACACTTGTGTCCCACACTGTTTAATGATTAACTGTGTTAATTATTGTTTCAGGTTCCACCAGGATGTGGCAGCTTCCTTCCACCGTCGTCGCTTGCCCTGGTTTTCTCGTCGGACGTCAGCACGTACGGGATTTAGGTTTATTAAGTAATCACTCACTCATATATATTTAAATATATAAATATTAAAATATTTATTTTAAAATATTTAAAACATAAAACTGATTACATAACAAAATTAATACATGCAAGCTATTGCGCATCTGTTTCGCATCACAACTTTTTATTGCACGGACTTTATTTTCGGGCGTCTCGCGTCGCGTTGTTACCCGAACTCGAAAGAGCAAAAGCCTCGAGTCTCTCTCCGCTCTCGCTTATATGCTTGGCTCCCCACTCTGGGTTCTCGCCTCGCGCCTACGCATTCTCTCGCACGCCTCTGGCGTGTTCACTTAGTCTAACTTATTCTATTTTGCCTTGGTCATACCTCGGCAGTCGGTAAGTTTAATAATTTTAAAACTAATTATCTCCGCCGTTGGTAAGTTCGGTCGGTGGTAAAATAAAAGTAAAATAAAATTTCCCTTCGGTCGGTAATTACCCGCCGTCGGTGGGTTCAGTCGGTGCTGAGCCTGATAGCTAATTAAAAACTAAAGTTTGCCTTTCGTTCGGCAATTACCCGCCGTCGGTTAGTCCCGAGTCGACGGATGATAATCTAAACTTAACTTATTTTACTCGTCGGTCGCTGATTTCTCCCTTGGTTGCCGATCTGCCCCTTCAAGACCTCAGTTTATCCGTGAGTCTCTCGATGCACACGGTGCTGGTGACTCCGGCGTTTTGATCGGGCTCCTCGGTTTCCTCGGTATCTTGAACGTTCCGGCTTCGTCCTTGGCTGTTTCCTTGATTGGCGGACTAATCCTTATTAGCTTCACCTCCGGCTTCATATTCCCCCCTAAAGGGATTTGTCGCGACTTTATGTCGTGACAAAGCTCTTTATTTGTTTGAGCTTTTGTTTGGTGGTTGTCTTCTGTTAGCTTCCGTTTCTTTGTCTCGTCCTTGGCTGGTGAGATATTTTCTTTAATTGACTGTATTGTGCTTTCAGTCATCTTTATTGATGATTTGTTTATTTTGTGTTTCTTATCACCGTCTTTTATTTTAATGTTACTTATTATCTTTGGTGAGTTATGTATTTTTTCTGTCGGTACCTTATCGATAGTTTTGGTTTGTCCCTCGGTCGGTATCTGATCGATGGTTTTGGTTTCGTCCATCTGCTCTTTTGATAGCACTTTGAAGTTTTTAAGCCTTTTACCTTTATCAATTATGATTTCCGCACTGAATGCTCTGTCTTCTTCTATTCTATTCTTGAGGAATTTCACCTCCATGATTGTTTGCACTTCATATAGGTTTTCGTTGTTCTCGTCCTATATGACTGATTTGTCATAGTAAGTTTGCGATACTCCTTGTGCCTTTAATACTGAAATGATCATGGCGTTGACTCTGTTTGACTTTTCAGCCTCCGTGTTGATGAGTTCGTCAATCTCCTCAGGTGTGTATTTCGCGTACTCTTCTTCCGTGTCCGTGAACTTTTTCAGCATTTTGGTCCGTGCGTCTCGTCTTCTTTTGACGTCTTTTAGTTTAATTATTTGTAGCGCTCTCTCATATTCTGCGTCCTCCTCTTGGTAGAACTTTTGTACGGAGCTGGATTGCTGTTTCTTGTCCATAATTTATATGGATTTCTTTGACACTTCGTAGCACGTTGTGTTAGCTGTCACTTTGGTACGGCCATATTGGATCTTGACCTCAGGGCTTGTTTCCATGTGGCTGCGGTCGTTGTCCTTCTGCCATCTATCCTGGGTGTGTTTTGAAGTTTCATCTTTATTGTTCGCTTCATTAATATTTTCCCCTAGGCTAGTGACTTTTTGAAAAATCGTGTTTTTTACAGTTTCTCGCGATTTTTCGCTTAATTCTAACTTATTGTTTAAGTTTTTCATGTTGTTTATCTTCTTAAACGTTAAATTATTATTTTTAACATCGATATTCACTATTTTATGATTTGTTAGTGGATTGTTGGTATATTTCCTTTCGGAATCGTATATTTGTGTTACATAATTATATATTTCTAATTTTCCACTAGATTCTAGTGATTTTTCTTTAGTAACTTCTTTAATTTTGGCTGAATTCTCGAAAATTATGCATTTATCTTTGTTCTTAACCAATTTCTTTAAATTTTGGGTGTTTAGCGTCGCCATTGCACCGCTTTCTATCTCGTTATCGATAGGTGTTAATATTATTGTTTCTGTCGGCGAATTTGATAATTCGTCGACTATTTCGACTTCATTCGTCGTTTCTTGTTTTATATATTATCACTAGAATCTAGTGATTTTTCTATATCGTGTTTTAAATCTACGTTATTTAAAATTAAATTCCGATTAGTTTCGGATTGTTTCTTACGACTATTCTTAAAGTCTCTAAGAGTGTCTGTCAATTTTTCGCTGATTATTTTCACTTTTGTGTCTTTTTCAGCATTTTTATTGCTTTGTGCACTTTTTTCACCGTCGGAAAATAAATTTTCCGATATTATCGGAGTGACTCTGCTATCGCGCACCTTTTGTTTCTTTTTAGGTGGTTCTTCGTTTTGGGATTGACATTGGCTTCCTCCGGGTTTCTGGTCATCCTTCTGGTCATCTTGGCTGTCTGCTCCCCTGGACTCCAAAGATATGTGTTCGCTTCATCTCGTTAATGCGTATTATGTTTCTATCGATCCACTTCTGCTTTTATTGAGACTTTTGGCTAATTCTCTTCGCGTTATCCTTCCAATCATGAGACACGGTTCGTCTCCTTCAAGGATCATTGCTTCTACATTTAATTTTTTTCCGTAGGCTTCCATTTTTATTGGAACTGCTCGGATTCTGATCTTTTTCTCTCTTTTTAGATAAGCTGGGATGTTTTCTGGATTTTTTATTCTCTCCAGGATGTGTCCATCTCTTTCGATTCTTTCGATTGCTTTTTTAGTGATCACATTAAATTCTCCACGTGTGTCCATCAAGATTTTCATCACTTGACCTTCTACTAGACCCATCGTGAACGGAATTTGCTTGTTTCCGTACATCAATTTGGTTATTCTTGATATATGGCGCATCCCCTTCTCGCTAATCTTTTCTCTTCTTTTTCTTTTCAGGGATTGCTGGTTGACCTCCTGACTCACTGTTGACGTCTCTGCTTCGTCGTCTGTGATCTCCAGGTCTCTCGGCGTTGAGTTTCCTTCCGGCTCGCTCCAGGTAAGTTCCTTTTCTTGTTCATTTAAGTTGATCAAGAAATTATTGACTTGCTGTCGCTTAATCCCTTTCGTCGGTATTTCGGGCTTCATCATGTTTATTTGTATTTGAGGTTTTAATTTTGCCTCACGATGCGGTTTTAATTGTCTGGAGTTGAATGTTCCTATTTCGTTCTGATCTTCATCCTCCAATACGTATGCGTTCGGTCGGATTTCCTGTCGGATGGTATATGGTCCGTCGAACACGAGATGTATCTTCTTGGTTAACCGACGGCTGGCGTCGCTTCTGCGGTGGAGTTTTAGCCACACCTTGCTGCCTGGTTGGTAAGCTTTCGCCTCACCGTGTTTGTTGGTTTGGATTTTCCGCTGTGCTGCCCTCTTCTCGAGTGTTGCGGTTGCTTTGTTTATCTTCTGTTCCAGATCATCCTCTCTTTCCGCTCGGTCGGTATCCTCATCTTCGGGGTCGACGTTGCGTTGAGATGTGAACCTGGGGTCGATCCAAAGAACTTCTTCGTACCCTGGGTGTAGGTCCACCGGTCGGTAACCCGTGCTCCGGTGTGTTGTTGCGTTGATGTTGATCTCGGGTCTCTTTACAATTTTATCCCATCCGGTTTGCTTTTCGTCTAATTACGCGTCCTAATTCGCGCATTACCCTCTCAACCGGGTTGGACTGAGGGTTATATGGCGACGTCTTTCGGGTCGAAAACCCTATTTCCGTCCCAAACTCTCGCCATCTATTAGTTATAAACTGACCCGCGTTGTCGGTCAGTATCTCGTCCGGTATACCGACCTCTGGAAAGTACTCTAATTGCAAACAATCCATAATCGAGTCTAGTTTTTGATTTTTCAGAGGGAAAAGTCTCGTTAGCTTGGAGAACTGATCCATTAATACTAGGATGTACTTATTTCCGCGTGCGGTTTGCGGAAGTGGCCCGAATAAATCTAACGAAATTGTTTGGCCTGGTTTCAGAGGTAAGTTATAATATTCTGTACCTCTCGTTGGTCTCGTATAATACTTAGTAGCTTGACACGCGTCACAGGACGCTACTACGTCTCGCACTGTTCTTTCGAGATTTAGGATTGACATGTACCTCTCCACAAAGTCGGTTACCTTGTCGGAAGTGCAGTAGGTAATGATGTACCCGGTTGATAATTTTCCATTTTATCGACTCTGGAATTATCAGGCGATCTCCGTCATGCAAATTTAAACGAATCAAACCCTCGCGCTCTAAAAAGTTTTCCGGACGTTCGCGAGTTTGTTTCAACAGTTCCTCGTCCGCCCGTTGCGCTTCCGCAATCATTTCGCACCAATTCGACGTCTCGGTGTCGTCGTTCGGTTTGCTTATCGCTGCGATACGCTTAGTTTTCTCCTCTTTCTTTACGTAATCGTTTTTGATATTATTACGCGACAGTGTGTCCGCGATTTTGTTTTCTTTTCCCGGTACGTGTATTATTTCGAGATTGAATTCGTTTAGGAACGCGATCCATCTCGCGATTCGCAAACTATCGTCCACGCATGCGTTTATAAATTTAAGCGCGCGATAGTCGGAATGAACTCTAACATGTCGGCCTAGCAACGTAGTGTGCCATTTTCTCAAGGCCCACACCAATGCGAGACATTCTATCTCCGTCACCGTGTAGTTTAATTCAGCCCCTTTGAGGCTACGGCTCGCATAGGCTATTGTGAATTTATTTTCCGGTTCATCGTCGCCGTATTGGTACAGCATCGCGCCTAACCCGTATTTGGATGCGTCGATGTATATACCGAATTTTAATCCCGGACGGATCACGAATAATCTATTCGCGTCTTCGAACGCCTGTTTTATCGACTCGAACGCTTGCTGCGTTTCGTCTGTCCATTGGAATTTTGTCGCTTTTTCCAGCATATTCTCTAGAGGTTTAGTTAATCTAGATAGATTTTTTACAAAACGGCGATCCCAATTTACAAGACCTAGGAAAGCTTGGATGGCTTTTTTATTCTTTGGTTTCTCGAAATTCCTAATCGCGGTTTTGGTACTCTCATTCATCTCGGCTGTTACGTTATCGAACGTGTGACCCAAATATGTTATTTCGGTCTTGAGAAATTCGCATTTCTCCCAGTTCAACCGAAATCCTACTTTACGTAACTTCTCGAGTACGTAATTGACGTGGAATAGATGTTCCTCTATCGTATTCGACGCGATCAGAATGTCGTCTAGGTACGCGATTGTGAACGCGTCGCATTCGTCTCCTATCGCCGCTCGCATCGCCCGTGTAAACGCGGCTCCTGCCGTTTTCAGGCCGAACGGTAGTCGTTTAAAGACGTAAGATCTGTTATCGAACATGAATCCGGTGTAACGCTTGCTTTCGTTCGTTAAAGGAATCTGCCAGAACGCTTTGGCCACGTCCAATGTCGAAAAGTAGTTTTTGCTGCCTATTCGGCGGAAAACTTCGTCGATCGTCGGAGGTTGCTCGTGGTCATTCGTCATTCTTTTATTTAGTTCGCGCGCATCTACGCAGAGCCTAATATCACCAGATTTATTTACCACTATCACTACTGGGTTGACGTATTGAGTCGTGGCTCTTTCTATTATACCCTGGTCTTCGAGTTCCGCTAAATGTTCGCGCACCCGATTCCTATGTACCTCTGGTACAGGATATATTTTAGCTTTGTACGGTCTATCGGTGTTCATTTTTAACTCGTGTCGGTAATGCGTCACGCACCCTATCATGTTTTCGAACAACTCGCCGTTGTTGTTGATTATTATTTTTAATTGCCTCTCCACGGTATCTACGTCGATCGCGTTCAACTCGACAATATTTTCCTTTTCCGAGGGAAACTCTACGGTGAACCGCTCTATATCGCAGTGCAATGTAGCGGTGTTTTCCGTTAAAAAATCATGACCTAAGATCATGTCGTATGATAAGTTTTTTACCACGTATACTTCGTAGGTAAACTCCCTATCCATCAGCTTGAAAGTTAGCTGTACCCGATTGGCTATCGGCTGTCCCCGGTCTGAGAACGCTCCCACCAGAGAAAACTTTCTTATTGGTATGATCCTCATTGGGATCTTCTTTGCCGTCAACGTGTCGTACAGGGTCTTCGTTATGGCTGAGATTTGTGCCCCTGTGTCGATCAACGTTTTTACCGACATGTCTCCTAACCTCACCGTCGCATACGGCATTGCCCTCGCGTCGGATTTCTTCTGACCTTCGCTCGATAGATCATCGATCTCGCGAACCAACTCTTTGGTCCTCATAATCGCGATTTTTCTGTCGGGTTCCGCGTTTTCTTCCGCTTCGCTCGTCTCCTCTCTCGTATCGATAGACGCTACTTGTTTTCGCTGAGCTCGTTTCTTACCGACACTTGTTTGAATGCTTTCTTATCGGCACTCTTGTCGTATTTCGCGATCTCTTTATTGCCCATTTTACCGACACTTTCTGTTTTCTCGACGTTACACGCGGTATTTTGCGCGTATTCCGAGTTTTCGCGTTTCGCGTTATTAGCTGCGTCCCCATGATTCGGTTTCGAGCTCGTTCCGTTTCGCTCACTCGTGTTCGCGAATCTCTTTGCACCCGTCCTATCCCTATTTGGATATTCTGATCTATTCTTTGGCGTTTCGGTACGCGATTTCTGCGCTTGTATCCTTTTACGTTCGTAATCTAGTTCGTCTTGATAACAGTTTGATAAGCTCCTCGACTGTTTTGACCGTAGTCGGTATAATTTCTCTAGCCATGGTCTCGCCAAAATGCCTCTTTACGCATCTAATGACTCCGTGATCCGACATTGGCGGTGACAAATATTTGGCTTGCTTGGATACGTTTAACGCGTATTCCGACATCGAGATTGCGGAATCGTATTTATACTTCCCGTTGTATACCTCTTCGCGGAATCGCTGTTGCTCCTCGCCCCAAAAATAGTCTCTGAACGCTTCCTTCGCGTCGCTTATATCGTCGGGATCGCGGATCTCATGCCAGCTGGCTGCCGCGCCACGCATGCACCTACCAAAGTAGTAAAGCTGGTCACGCTCGTCTACCCTCTCGTACTTTACGATATTCTCGAATTTCCGTAGAAATTTGATAGGATTCTGCGCGTCATTCCTCCCGGTGAACTTTAGTTCCTCGAATGGGTTCTTCAACCAACCCCCCCTCGATAACTTAGCTACGATCGTATTTTCACCGATGATTACGAAAGGACCCCCGGAAACTTCTTCATCGCTCGACGTTGTATCGCGGATACTTTTAGTCTCGGCGCGTCTCGCTTCGGTCGCGTTTCCCTTACCACGAGCCTCAATCGCGTCTAGTCGGTTACTAATTGACCTCGACACTGTCGATAACTTATCGTCCGTCGACTCGTTACCGACCATGCCCTGCCTGACTCGCATGATACGGTCACCTCCTACCTTACCGTGCAACCGCAGGTCCGGGTGGAGAGGATGGTCACAGCCGGAGCCAGCAAGGAGCCAGCCAAACAACCGCCAAGCCCGTCTACAGAGGAGAAGACGGCCGAAGGGGTCCCGACAGACCAGATCCGGGACCAGGGAAAGAGGTCAGCCGCTGCAGACTTCTTCTGAGGTAACTAAGTGACAGAAGATAAACAGTTACCGACAGCCGACGGTCGGTAACTAACCGACCCGAGGAAAAATATTTTACACGTCGAGTCTGACCACTTACCGACGGACGATAAGTGACCGACTGTAAAATGTACACAACAAAACTTACCGACTTACTGACCGAGCACAGTCGGTAACCTTACCGACACTCGAACTTACCATCAATGGTACTTACCATTGAGGAGATAACCATATTATATTTAGTTATATTTAATTATTAATTATTATTTGTTGCGTTACATTTAAGCGTTTATTGGACTGTAAACAGTTATATCTAATAAGCGCAAACGATATAATATGTATCTAGATTTTAAGGAGCGTATGCGTTACTTGTAGAATGCGTAGGCGCAAGGAGCTCTCGACGACGCAGAGTGGGGGCTCGGCTATATAGGGAGAGCCGAGAGAGGATTCCGGGCTCTTGCTCTCGCGACCACCGACGCGGAAAGACGCATGAGTCAAGTCGTGCAATTTTAACCAAAGAGATTTTATTTTGTATTGTGCGTGAAGTATATTTTATTTTGTTTTGGATGTGAAGGGTATTATTTTATATTTAATTAAAATAAATATTTTATATATTTATAATATAAAATCGAGTGCTCGTTTATTTATCCATAAACCGAAATCCTGTGCGTGGTGACGTCTTCGGTGAATCCTGGACAGGCCCTGACGCATAGACTGGAAGCCGCTACATCCTGGTGGATCCTGAAACAATAATTAATGCGATTAATTATTAACAAAGTGTGTGACGCGAGTGTTGCGTCATTGCATATAACGAACAAAAGTGACAGTTGGATGACGTCATCTTGTGCCTTTGTCTCTGACAAAGGAAACTACGCAGTAGCCGCGAGCAGTGAAGCAGTAAGGGTGCTCATCTGTAGAGGGGGTTCTCATCCTGGGGATCCAAAGGTCTTGTCTGTAGACAAGGTAAACTAAGTAGTAGTGGTGATCATCTGGAGAAGGGGTTCTCATCCTGGGGATCCAGAGGTCTTGTCTGTGGACCAGGTAGACTACGCAGCAGCGGTACTCATCTGGTGAAGGGATTCTCATTCTGGGGATCCAGAGATCTTGTCCGTGATGTAGAAAAACGGACTGGCGACCGTGTTAAAGGTAGGAAAATTACCTAAACAACATAACTCCCGAACTCTCAAGACCCATCGTTCGGTCACAACCGACCGTTGGATCGGTTTGGTAGTTATCTATACCAGCGTGCCCGCCGGTCATCTCCCTTCCTTCATTATCGACTTGTGACCTTGGAATTGTTTTGGACGACTCGGTCATCATCCTTCCTAACCTCTCTGTCACTTTGTCTAACTGTGCGCGCAGCATATCTATTTCCGCGCACTTGACACCCAACATTTCTTCCGCGCTCAATGTTGACTTCGAACGCGTCGTTACCTTTTCGCGTACTTCCGTATCTCGCGACATGATCTCAACTTTCGTGTTCTCGCTCGCGTTCGTCACACTTTCGTTTCGACTTCCGGTTACGAGTTTCGCGATATTTTCCCCACGAGTCGGCGTATGCTTCACCGGTCCCGGGATTTTTGTAGCGATTTCGCTCGCTCTCTCCTCACACTCTCTCTCGTCTTTGTCGGCCATTATGCTAATCTTAAAGCTCTTCCGACACCGTTTGCCGTATAGCTACGCACTTCCTAAAACGATTATCACGTCGCGCACGTTTCTCAAATTCGCGTTACACGAACTCGTTTCCCTAAAGCACTTACTACACTGCTTCTAGCAACGTCCTGTCACGGTCGCCAATCGAGAGTTTTAACTTCTTCTTGGCTCTACCATTTGATTTGATCACCGCGTGTACTTCCCAAAGGAACAGCACGCCGGACTTCGTTTCCGAGACAGATTAGCGGATTACGGAATTGATATTTCTCGCGGATTAGCACAGTTTTACTGTGACCAGACGAAAAAGGTCGAGAGTAAGGGATTGAAGAAAACACAGGTTTCCTACCTTTGTTGTTACGGTCGCCAGTCCGTTTTTCCGTACCACGGACAAGATTTTGGATCCCCAGATTGAGAACCCCAGGTTGAGCACCTCTACTGCTTCGCTGTTTGCGGCTGCTGCGTAGTCTCCTTTGTCTTTGTAACAAAGGCACAAGATGACGTCATCCAACCGTCACCTTTGTTCCTTCGCGTAATGACGCAACACTTGTGTCCCACACTGTTTAATGATTAACTGTGTTAATTATTGTTTCAGGATCCATCAGGATGTGGCAGCTTCCTTCCACCGTCGTCGCTTGCCCTGGTTTTCTCGTCGGACGTCAGCACGTACGGGATTTAGGTTTATTAAGTAATCACTCACTCATATATATTTAAATATATAAATATTAAAATATTTATTTTAAAATATTTAAAACATAAAACTGATTACATAACAAAATTAATACATGCAAGCTATTGCGCATCTGTTTCGCATCACAACTTTTTATTGCACGGACTTTATTTTCGGACGTCTCGAGTCGCGTTGCTACCCGAACTCGAAAGAGCAAAAGCCTCGAGTCTCTCCGCTCTCGCTTATATGCTTGGCTCCCCACTCTGGGTTCTTGCCTCGCGCCTGCGCATTCTCTCGCACGCCTCTGGCGTGTTCACTTAGTCTAACTTATTCTATTCTGCCTTGATCATACCTCGGCAGTCGGTAAGTTTAATAATTTTAAAACTAATTATCTCCGCCGTTGGTAAGTTCGGTCGGTGGTAAAATAAAAGTAAAATAAAATTTCCCTTCGGTCGGTAATTACCCGCCGTCGGTGGGTTCAGTCGGTGCTGAGCTAAATAGAAATAAATAAAATTAGGAATAACTGTAGACGACCCAACTGGCTTAATTGATTTTTATTAATTCGATGTCATATAAAAATACAGACTACGTTTCGACCTTTGGTTCAGGTCCTTAATCCAAGTCTAAAATTATATAAAAAATAATAATACGAATATATCAAAAAGAAAATCATTTTATGGATGTATAGCGTAAACCAAGTGAAACTAACGATTGGTATAAAGTAAATCATTTAAACATACCTTACGTAACATTTAATAAAATTTCAACAAGTTAAACTTCTCTAAATACGATGTGTCAACTATCGTTTCATAGAGATGGTAACGAACGAACTAAGTTAAACATCCTTTATTATTCTATCATAAATAGGATTTAAATTCTCTGTGTCTTTATGTAGGTTAATCGTGTTGTTATATTTTTTTATATAAAACATTTCGGCTATCTCTCTTTTCCTAGTATGTGTTTCCCGATGTAAAATATTAAAGGTTGTCCAATTAAAGTCGTCTTTAATAACTAAACTGGGTCGTCTACAGTTATTCCTAATTTTATTCTTCACTGGCGATACAAAAATATTTGCTATATGTTATTGCACATTGACCGAATGATGGTGCTTACACGGATAGATGGTTTTTTTCAAACAATCTCAGATCAATGTGGATTTTACCACACATTATTATTGAAATCATGGATTCATAACAAGAAGAAGATATTTACATCGAAACAACAACTAGTTTTCTTACTACGCTGCAGAAGATTTGATGTTCTTCCAACACACATCATGAAACTGAAAATGAACATCTTTTTTCACAGTAATAGCGTAAACCAAAAATTTGATTATTTTTCTAGACATACTCGACTTAGATTGTTGAATTTAGAAATTAAAGATTTAAATTTTAACTTAAAGTACTTACATTCTAAACTACATATCATTGAAAAAAGAATGTTTGATTCTCTTCCACGGAATTTATTGGATAGATTTTTTGAATTTAATTACCATAAACTATTTACTTTTAATCAAACAAAAAAGATTAACGCTATCAAAAAGTTCGACAATCTAATTCGAAAGAATAAAGTTTCACTTAACCCCTTTAGTAATATTGACAGATCGAAATGGATAGTAAATCTCAGTAATAAAATAATCCCTGAGAATATTTTAGATATTTTAAGCTTAGGAGAAAAATTCGGCATGCCCGTTTTACAGAATGATAAGAAAGACCGCATTAATACTGTTATTGAGGTTGCTAAGAACTTAGAAATTAATTGCTCTAAGATCCCCAAAGATCTTGTTGAATCGACAAGGAACGAAGTAACAAATGCGGTACATGGATATCTTAGTAAAAAGAAACACACTAGCTTCATAGATAGACATATTATCAATAGCTCTAAGCAATGTCATAAGTTCTTACGTGACAACGAGGACATTTTAGTTACTAATGCCGATAAGGGCCAAACTACAGTAATTTTAGACAATAAAGATTATATTGACAAAATGAATGTGTCACTTAATGATCAATCTACGTATATTAAACTGAAAAAAGATCCTATTAGGAAACTATCCAGCAGAATTAATTCTTTAATTAAATCTTGGCGTGATAACAAATTGATTGATAATACAATATACAAACGTCTTAATACCACTAACGGAAATCTCCCACGATGTTATGGTTTACCGAAAATCCACAAAGTTAACGATCCTCTACGTATAATTGTTTCGTCTCTTGGGAGTCCGGTTTACAATGTAGTGCGCTTTATTCATGATATATTGGAACAGTCAGTTACGAAACCTGTTTCCCATATTAAAGTTGGTTGGACTTTCGCGAATAAAATCAAGAACGTTAATATTGACGATAGTGAAATGTTGATTTCACTTGATGTTACGTCTCTATTCACAAACATTCCTAAAGAATTAGTTTTAAAATCCATTGAAAAACGCTGGACGGACATTTCATGCAACACAACTTTTAGTTTAGCACAATTTTTATATGCAATCGAAGTCTTATTAGAGTCAACAAGTTTTTGTTCAATGATCAATTCTACGAACAGATACATGGTACTCCGATGGAATCCCCCCTCACCTATTTTAGCCGATTTAGTTATGGACGATCCTGAGACACATTGTTTAAGCTCCTTACAATTTGATATTTCAGTTTATTGCAGGTATGTTGATGATATTTTTGCGGTAGTACCGCGTACTGAAATTGACACTATTTTGACTACATTTAACAGTTATCATCACCGGCTGCAATTTACGCATGAAATTGAAACAAATAACAGGATTAACTTTTTAGACACAATGGTTATTAGAAACGATGGGAAACTTATGACGAATTGGTATCGGAAACCTACCTCTTCTGGTAGATATTTAAATTATTATTCCAATCATCCGTTTAAATACAAACTGAACACCATCAATAACCTAGTTGATCGCGCTATTTTGTTATCTGATGATCGTTTCCATAATGGGAACTTACATATTGTAAAAAGAATCTTGTCTAATAATTGCTTTCCTATGACGATCATCGAGCGTTATATCTATAAAAGAACATGTTTTTTAAAAAACTCTCATAACGTTGCTGACAAAGAGAATGATTTTGATATTTCTTCTTGTATTTTAATGCCGTATATTAAAAACTTAAGTGATATTATTGCGAGATCTATTAAGAAAACAGGCTTAAATGTTATTTACACGATACCAAAAAAACTAGACAATGTAATTAAACGCGGAAAAGACAAATTGCCTAAAGCGGATATGACCGAGATTGTATATAAGATCGACTGCAACGACTGCGACGCTACATATATTGGACAAACTAAAAGACACCTAAATACTCGGATAAAAGAACATATGAATAACATAAAATTGCATAGTAGTAACCAGAATGTTATAAGCAAACATAGAAATGAATATTTACATGACTTTAATTGGACAACCTTTAATATTTTACATCGGGAAACACATACTAGGAAAAGAGAGATAGCCGAAATGTTTTATATAAAAAAATATAACAACACGATTAACCTACATAAAGACACAGAGAATTTAAATCCTATTTATGATGGAATAAAGGATGTTTAACTTAGTTCGTTCTTTACCATCTCTATGAAACGTTAGTTGACACATCATATGTATTTAGAGAAGTTTAACTTGTTGAAATTTTATTAAATGTTACGTAAGGTATGTTTAAATGATTTACTTTATACCAATCGTTAGTTTCACTTGGTTTACGCTATACATCCATAAAATGATTTTCTTTTTGATATATTCGTATTATTATTTTTTATATAATTTTAGACTTGATAAGGACCTGAACCAAAGGTCGAAACGTAGTCTGTATTTTTATATGACATCGAATTAATAAAAATCAATTAAGCCAGTTGGGTCGTCTACAGTTATTCCTAATTTTATTCTTCACTGGCGATACAAAAATATTTGCTATAGAAATAAATAACTTATTCCTTCGGTCGGTAATTACCCGCCGTTGGTAGGTTCAGTCGGTGCTGAGCCTGATAGCTAATTAAAAACTAAAGTTTGCCTTTCGTTCGGCAATTACCCGCCGTCGGTTAGTCCCGAGTCGACGGATGATAATCTAAACTTAACTTATTTTACTCGTCGGTCGCTGATTTCTCCCTTGGTTGCCGATCTGCCCCTTCAAGACCTCGGTTTATCCGTGGGTCTCTCGATGCACACGGTGCTGGTGACTCCGGCGCTTTGATCGGGCTCCTCGGTTTCCTCGGTATCTTGAACGTTCCGGCTTCGTCCCTGGCTGCTTCCTTGATTGGCGGGCTAATCCTTATTAGCTTCACCTCTGGCTTCAAGGTCCACAATGGAATCCCCCCGCATCCTCACACAGGTGTTGTTCGCTCCACTATTAATTATTACGAGGCCATGCTCCGCTGCCCAGTCCAGAACTTCCCCGCCCCACCAATCCGTCCGCGGGGAACCCCATACGCCAGACTTGGCATTGAAGTCCCCCGCGACAATTGTGGGGCGAGGTCGCATTCTCCTTACAATGTTACCCATCTTCCGAAGCTTGCCAGCGAATCTGGTTCGCTGAAGGCTCGGCGGTAGGTACACGCTAATAACAGCAGTGGGTCCGCAGTGCACTGCAACGAATCCCCTGCCTGCATGAACTTTCTCCATAGGCGGGGAGTTGCCAGAGTCTCTCCAAGTGATCGCCGCTGTCTTATCTAAGCTGGCGGCCCACTTGGACCCCTCCTGAACCATATACGGCTCAGATATGACCCCCAGTCCACAGTTGGCCTCAGCTAGGCTGTGGACAAAGAGGTCCTGGGCCGCTTTGAAGTGGTTCAGGTTTATTTGTAAAATTTTACAAGCCATTTAAGCTTCCTGACTCACCTCCATCTCGTTCTCTGCTTCCATATTGGAGGCAGAGCCTTCGTCCTCTATGGCGGCCTTTAACCTCCTTCTTTTACTCCCGCCGGTCGCGGGGATATTTTCCTCCTCTTTGTTCTTCCTCCTCTTTCTATTCCTTGATGGAAGCGGTGCTTCCTTACTTGTGGAGGGGGTTGCCTCCTTTCCCGCCATGCTGGTTTGAGAAGCCTTGTCTGAAGGGGTCTTGGTTTGTCCCAGTTTTATTAACTGATTTATTCCCCTTGTTAGATTAGGCCCCTTGTTCCTTTCTTTACCGTGGGACAAGATTTCCCTCCCGCCCTATGGTTACCATATATATATGATAATTATATGTGTGAGAGTATATATACATTATCTATATCATTTCTCTCTCAGTGATATAGAAAGAGAGGGAATGCACTCGGGTGACGTTTCCGAACGCAGCCCATGTATGCAATGTATACATGGATTTCTAACCTAAGATGATCGATAATATGGAATTCAAAATGTTAGTAATTACCATTCGATAATCAGTCGGTAATTACCAATAATTTTTAATTACAAAATAGTGGCGCTGCTTTTTTGTCGGAGTTCGTCGTTCGCTCGGGGATCCCCTTAAAGTATTATAACATGTATATTATTTAAAATATATTATTTTAATTTTTATAACACATTATTTCAAAACTTAATTAGGAATTAACGTTTTAATCAACTGATTTCTGTCAAAAATATTAATAAAACGTTAATTTACTAATTAAATTATAAAATAATAATACGTTAAAAATATAAAAATAGTTCTAAGTTGTATATAATATGTCATAACACCTTATCTTCGATTATAATAATTTTTGACAGAAATTAAGAAGGCAAATATTCTAAGACTTATAGTTTTTTACATTTTAGAATTTCAATTTTGAAAGTTATTCGCGAAAATTAAAAAACTTGCATGTATATATAGTTGTGCTCAATTCTACAATATTTGTTTATTTCAAAAAGAGCGTTAAAAATATTTCTAGCAAATAATTCAATTTGTACACGCGAATACCCTTTCGCATACCCCTATTAAGTTAGCCTTCCCACCAACGCAAAATTAATTTTTATCTTAATTAAAATTAAGTGCTAATTAAGTGCTAATTAGGTGCCGAAGTTCGAAATTAGGTGCTTGAACCGTTTGATAGAAAATTAAATTTATATTGGAAGGGGGGCTGACTTAACATTAAGCTGCCCCCCCCATATAAAAAAATATATAAATAAAATAATTAAAAAAAGGACTAGTACATAATAATTAGGTGCTAATTAAGTGCTCTCAGAATCCGTTAAGAAATTTCCAAAAATAAATTCTTTTCTACCACTTTACTCTTGTACGGCGGTCGCCGCGACCGAAATTAAAGAAATTCTGCTAAACGGACCGAGCACCTAATTCGGCGTTTAGATATCTTCAAATAATATTAATTAAGGAATATTTTCACGCCAACAACTTTCCGGTACCTAATTTTTTAATGCCACTTTAATCTTGTACGGAGATCGCCGCGAGTAACGTTAAAGTTCGAAAATTCTGCCAAACGAAACGAGCACCTAATTCGGCGTTTAGATATCTTCGAATAATATTAATTAAGGAATATTTTCACGCCAATAACTTTCCGGTACCTAATTTTTTAATGCCACTTTACTCTTGTACGGCGGTCGCCGCGACCGACGTTAAAATTCGAAAATTCTGCCAAACGGAACGAGCACTTAATTCAACGTTTAGATATCTTTGAATAATATTAAATAAGGAATATTTTCACGCCAATAACTTTCCGGTACCTAATTTTTTAATGCCACTTTGCTCTTGTACGGAGGTCGCCGCGTCCAAAAGTAAAGTGACATTAAAAAATTAGGTACCGGAAAGTTATTGGCGTGAAAATATTCCTTAATTAATATTATTTGAAGATATCTAAACGCCGAATTAGGTGCTCGTTTCGTTTGGCAGAATTTTCGAACTTTAACGTCGGTCGCGGCGACCGCCGTACAAGAGTAAAGTGGCATTAAAAAATTAGGTATCGAAAAGTTATTGGCGTGAAAATATTCCTTATTTAATATTATTCGAAGATATCTAAACGTTGAATTAGGTGCTCGTTCCGTTTGGCAGAATTTTCGAACTTTAACGTCACTCGCGGCGACCTCTGTACAAGAGTAAAGTGGCATTAAAAAATTAGGTACCGAAAAGTTATTGGCGTGAAAATATTCCTTAATTAATATTATTTTTCAAAAAGAGCGTTAAAAATATTTCTAGCAAATAATTCAATTGTACACGCGAATACCCTTTCGCCTGTAGAAAAGACTACAAAATTAATTTTAAAAAAGAGACTAATTGTGAACGCGTTAAAATTTCGTACATCGCAGTCGGCGGTAAATGTGTATTATAACGGCAACCTCTCCGTTTTTCTTGTAACTTTTATATTTTGTTTATTATGGTCTCTAAATAAGATTCTGAGAAGGAAAATCGTCGCTCATGTTCCATTTATTTTTAATTAATTTTTTTAATTTCTGGATGTCGGTAAGTAAAAAAATTATAAAAAATGATAATTAATGGATATTTCTCTCTCTCTCTCTCTCTCTCTCTCTCTCTCTCTCTCTCTTTTAAAGCAGAGAATATTTGTTAAGTGGTCGTAGAAAAGTATTTATACAATTTTATGTTATTGACAACATAAATAAAAGTATTCTCTGCTTTAACCAAGAACACAAACTGATAATTATAAAATATTCTCTGCTTTAATAAAAATCACAAATTGTTTTCTGTGGGAATAATAATTTTGTTATATTTAAAAGAATATATTAAATTTTAATCCATTTAAAAATTATTAAAATTTAATGAATTTAAGAAATATTTTTATCGGCTCTCAGTATTTAATAAATATAATAAATAAATATGATTTTTTTTAAAAACGACTAATGGAGCCAAGCACGAAAATTAATTCTAATTTTTAGAACTGTATCTCTTGGTTTGATATTACTAAGTTCCATCAATTCATAATCCTCGAACTTTACAACGGGAAAATAGGCGAGAAAAATATAGGTCCGAAAAGTCGCTGAAGCGGGAATTGAACCCGCGTCTTTCGCTTGCCGGGCGACTGCTCTTACCACTAAGCTATTCAGACCCTTTCGATCCTATATTTTTCATTTGCCTTATAATGGATGTTAGTAAATAGCGCCATGAATTAGGCCCAGACGCAAATAAATGAATTTAAGAAATATTTTTATCTCTCAGTATTTAATAAATATAATAAATAAATATGATTTTTTTTAAAAAACGACCAATAGAGCCAAGCACGAAAATTAATTCTAATTTTTAGAACTGTATCTCTTGGTTTGAGATTACTAAGTTCCATCAATTCATAATCCTCGAACTTTACAACGGGAAAATAGGCGAGAAAAATATAGGTCCGAAAAGTCGCTGAAGCGGGAATTGAACCCGCGTCTTTCGCTTGCCGGGCGACTGCTCTTACCACTAAGCTATTCAGACCCTTTCGATCCTATATTTTTCATTTGCCTTATAATGGATGTTAGTAAATAGCGCCATGAATTAGGCCCAGACGCAAATAAATGAATTTAAGAAATATTTTTATCTCTCAGTATTTAATAAATATAATAAATAAATATGATTTTTTTTAAAAAAACGACCAATAGAGCCAAGCACGAAAATTAATTCTAATTTTTAGAACTGTATCTCTTGGTTTAAGATTACTAAGTTCCATCAATTCATAATCCTCGAACTTTACAACGGGAAAATAGGCGAGAAAAATATAGGTCCGAAAAGTCGCTGAAGCGGGAATTGAACCCGCGTCTTTCGCTTGCCGGGCGACTGCTCTTACCACTAAGCTATTCAGACCCTTTCGATCCTATATTTTTCATTTGCCTTATAATGGATGTTAGTAAATAGCGCCATTAAAATTTAATATATTCTTTTAAATATAATAAAATTACTATTCCCACAGAAAACAGTTTGTGATTTTGATTAAAGCAGAGAATATTTTATAATTATCAGTTTGTGTTCTTGGTTAAAGCAGAGAATATTTTTATTTATTTTGTTAATAACATAAAATTGTATAAATACTTTTCTACGACAACTTAACAAATATTCTCTGCTTTAAAAGAGAGAGAGAGAGAGAGAGAGAGAGAGAGAGAGAGAGAGAGAGAGAGAGAGAGAGAGAGAGAGAGAGAGAGAGAGAGAGAGAGAGAGAGATATCATAAATTATCATTTTTTTACTTACTGACATCGAGAAATTAAAAAAAATTAATTAAAAATAAATGGAACATGAGCGACGATTTTCCTTCTCAGAATCTTATTTAAAGACCAAAATAAACAAAATATAAAAGTTACAAGAAAAACGGAGAGGTTGCCGTTATAATACACATTTACCCGATATTTTTATCATTGAGAGCTCTATACTTCTCTCACATAATAAATAAAAATTTCTCGTAAAAATACAAACTCACCATTATAGGCGAGAAAGAAGAAGGCCTTTTTAACCAGTAGATGTGTGTGGACTAGTTTGGTCGGTATTGGTTTAACTTTTTCTATTTACGTTATTTATTATATTTAATTTACATCAAAACTGAACCTATGTGTCAAAATATCAAAATATGTCAAAATATGTCAAAACTGATAACCTAAATAAATGACATTCATGGAGCGACATCAACGCTGTCTTGTAATGAATGCTCAAACTGGACATTTTCTGGTACATGCGCATTGAGAAGGTCGATGATGACGACGACCAAAACTTGAATCAATTTTTTAGAAAATCAACTTTACATTATAATACTTCCGTTTACAAAGCACATAGAGAAAAAGTAGACACTTTTATTATATAATTTGAACTCAATCTATCGATTGAGCTCAGTAAGAACTCGATCGCATCAGCCGTTATTGCGTATCAGAAATATATGATACTCTCAACTGTCCGACTTGTGTATAATAACATGGCATACCTCGCAGTCGCTACGCAAAGCTATGCTCAGTAGACTTGGCGCGACTGACACTACCGTGTCTCTTGATTTGTCCGCCGACATAAGAAACAAATGTTTTTCATTAACTTGCATGTTTATAGCTGTTTCTCCCCTCGTCTTTAATGCAGATTTAAATACACAAATAGCATTAACAGAAGCCGACGAAAATTTATTACGTTTTTTTGTTTTTACATTATTTAAAAGAGAAAACATTCTCTCCGGATCGGCATTAGAATTTGGAAGCGATCTAATAGTATTTATAACATTTTTTAAATTAGGATATTTAGCATTATTATTGGTGTCTCGTTGTAAAATTTCTTTCCAAGCATTATCAAAATTTAATTTAGTGAGGCTTTGTTTTTCTTCCATTGTAAAATCTGATGCTAATGCAATCCATTCTTTTTTTAAAGCATCTTCATCAAAACTACTAATAGTTTTAATGACGAAAGAAACGTTATTGAATGATGTTTCTCTATTATAAAATAAGCTTACAAATGGTTGAAAAACTATTAATTGTGATAAAAATGTGTCATTTATTGGTAATCTTTTACGAATTTCTTCTGCAGCAGTCACATAAAATGTTAAACAATTTTCTCGAATAATTTTAACAATGTCTACGTGACCTTCCAGTAGTAATTCGTTAAGATATTCCTCACATTCTGAACCCAAAGTAACTTTATTAAGATCTTTTTGATTCTCCTTTAGAGAGAATGCAATATTTTCAGAAAATGGTTGTAAATGCTCTTCTTTTAAAAAATTTTTGCAGATTTGGAAAAAAAATTTTTTGAATTTTGGTTGTAATAAATGAATTCTGTATACAAACTGTACAATAACGTTTCTAATGCTTGAAAAAATGCATTAAATGCATTAAAGAAATTTAAAGTATATTTAAAAAAAAGAAAATAAGCTTTTAGTTCTACGTTGTTCATCATAGACAGTAGATATTCTCCAGAATTTTTTTTTTCCCTTACAACCATTTCGGTAAGAAAATATTTAATTGTATCCCAAGATTCAAGAAGTCGTTCGACACATAAATAATGAGACAGCCAGCGTGTATCACATAATTTTAATATTTTGCGATTTGTTTCTTGGAAACATTCACAAAATTCTCTGAAAATTGCTGTACGTTTTGGGCTGCTGTTCAAATAATCAGAAATTTTTTTTATAAATTCATTGCAATACGCAGGTATTTTATTACATGCAGTATGCGCTGCTAATGCAGCGGAGTGGCAAGGGCATGTTAAAGTTAGTAAACATGGACATAGTTCTTCCAACTTTTTTTTGAACGATAAATATTTCCCTGTCATAACAGATGCGTTATCGCACGATAAGACAACAATATTTGGAAATGGTATCTGCAGTTTCCACATTTCACATTTAAATGCCTGAAACAACTTTTCTGCACTTGAATCTTTGGCATCAATATCGATTAATTTGACTAATTGCGAGCGAACATCTAATGTCTCCGAATCAACGTATCGGACAAAAAAGTCATCCATTTATTATTAGATATGTCTGATGTTTCGTCAATAAAAACTGAAAACTTTGTATTTTGAATTTTATTGACGACACGATCCGTCTCAATCGGACACAAAACGTTTGTAATAATGCTTTTACATTTCGTTCGACTCATGCTCATGCTTTTCAATACGTCAGGATCTTCTCCTATTTGTTGAAAAAATGTAAGAATCTCTGTTGCATTTTGATGAGAAATGTTTTCAGCAATTAATGCTGCATATCTGATTTCCGCGGATTTTTTACGCTCATTAAATGGCAAAAGAGATTTATTTTGCATATTTAAATCTTCGAAATTTGATTGATTTTTTTCTAGATATTTTTTATGTGTTTTGGATTCTGCATGACGATGGATTTGCGATAAACTACTAGCGATAGATTTATCGCAAATCAAACAAAAAAATAAACTTTCGTCATGTGGCACTTCACGCAACCAAAGTTTAAATTCTTCAATATCTAACCATTCTTTTTTATATATTGATTTACGCGATTTTTTTATTGGTATCTTAACATTATCATTACTATTATTATCAGATGATAATGTATTCTTTTTAATATTATTTTGATGATACGCGGAGTCAGCATGTCTTAATATGTATGTTGAATTGCACGAAAAAGTTTTATTGCATATACTGCAATAAAATAAAGACTACTATCAGATGATACTTTACATACCCAAGATTTGTATCGGTCGTCTATAAGCCAAGCTTCTGCAAAACTTCGCTTACGAGCTTTTCGGGGCTTTATTAATTCAACACACATTTTTCGTTACTTTATACTATTTGTTAAAGCGAAATATATATACTGATCAAGAGCTAATTGCTCGAAAACGAGAGATGTTTATAGTAAAACGGTCTACAGCTGACTCGACGAATTTCGAAGACATAAATGTCAAAAACCTGTCGCTAGATTGTTATTGTGTCAAACAGCTGATTGGAGAGCTGCTTGACAAGACGAGACGCGCGGTAAAACGATCAACACGCGCAAAAAAGGTAAACACGGCTCGTCGGGAAGCCGAATATAATGATTGAAATACATTTCCCAATATACAATATTTTAAATTTTTGACGGAAGAAACCACCACCTTCTCGCGGTTTCCGTTGAGCAACAATATGTACGTCGTACATTAGTACAAAATAAATAGGGAATAAAATCTTAAACAATATTTATAAATTAAAATATTATTTTATTACAATTATTTCTTTAAAGATAAAAAATCTTTTTTAATAGAAAGGCGTATATATTGGCCAAGAGTGGATTTTTATTTATAAAATATACTTATAATTATTAATTATAATTATTATTAATTAATAATTATTTTTAATTAAAATTTTTAATATAAGTTACTTAATTTATGTTTAAAATATATTAATTTTATTAATATTATTTTATAATATTAAATATATTTTTTATATTTTATATTTTCTTTTTGCATATTGGGTCGCATCGCCTACTCGCTATCGCCAGTATTCCGGATTCGCTCGAAATTCGTAGCTCTATTCTATCAAAAGAAAATAAAGGACAAAAGATATATACCTGTCCTCTTCTACATATGTTCGAAGGACAAGGGTTCTCATCTTTTCGGTGCGCTCTGCGCTGCCGACCTACCCCCTCCACTGCAAGATGGCTGTCGCGAAGTGGCTGTCGCGCGTGAAATCTTGCATCACTGCCCCATAAACGTCAGCGAAGGCACCCGCTGTGGTTTTAGTGAGGTAGGTCTTGGATCCCATCGTCGATCCACATGTGAATGCGGGGGACAAGGAGTCCCATATAACCCTCATCCCCTACCCGGGGGGTGAGTGGTACCATGAGGTTTCCACAGCGCAAAAAAAAAAAAAAAAAAAAAAAGGGTGTCGTCAACGGTGCAAGAGTGGCTGTGAGCGACGTAATTCTCGTTCGATGTTTCGACCTGACAGGATCCACCCTAGGGAGGTGTTTTGTGCGACAGGCTCTCGCGGACCTCCTTTCACCACGCCGGAATCCAGGATAGCCACGTAGACGTCCGCGCCTAGCAAGATGTCCACCGGATCGATGACTTCGAACTCGGGATCGGCCAACTCCAATCCGCGCAAGTGAGTCCATGACTCTTTCCTCATCGTCGTTGTTCCGGCGTACACGGTGAGACGTGGAAGAATTAAAGCTGACACGGTCATCGGTGACCCTGCAGTGCGCGGCCGCAGCTGAAGAGATGCCCGGCCGTTCGCGGTGCCCGTTTGCGTCCCGCCGACGCCGAAAACGGTGATCGCGGCCGTTCTGCGCGGAAGCCGCAATCGTTGTGCTAGCGCCTCCGAGATCATGGAGGCCTCCGAACCTTGATCTATTAACGCCCGCGCTGCGTGTAATCCGCCGAATTTGTCCGCGACCCGAACGCGCGCGGTGGCTAGAAGAACAGCTCCCCGTCCGAGGCCCGGACGTTGTGCCACGTGTGATGTCGCGGCGACTTCGCGGCAGGTGTCGTGCAGCGACGTGTGGTGTCTGCCTCGGCACGCAGAGCAATTTTTCTTAGATTGGCACTCGCTAACCTGATGTCTGCCGAGGCAGTTGAAGCAGAGATGGTTCGCCTCGACGAGTTTCTTTCTTTCCTCAGGCGACTTCTCCTGGTAGCCGTCGCACAGCATGACGAAGTGGTCTTTTTTGCAGAGTGAACACCGTCCTCGTTTCGCCTCCTGCTTCTGCGCATGGTGAGATCTCGTCGACTTACTGTTATTCTCTCCTGACTTGTTCGGCTCATGCTTCTGCGGATGGAGAGCTTCGAGCGTGTTCAATTTCTTCTCCAGGAAGTCCTGGAGCGTGTCGTAGGAAGGTGGGGTCGAAGTTTCTCCGACGGCATCCTCCCAATCTCTCCGTGAACGTGCATCGAGAAGTTCGACAATTAGATGCACAAACAAGTCTTCGCAGTTCCTTATTGGTCGCTTTCGAGGGAGCCGACGGTGGAGACCATGCACTGCAGTATCCGTCTCAATTCGCTTGCCGACTCGCTCTTCATTTTGCTGAGCGCCGAAAACGTCGTGAAATATGAACGCACGAGCAGTCTCTTATTTTCATAATGCGCGACGAGTAGGTTCCAGGCCTGTTCGTAGTTTTCAGAGACGGCCGGAAGATTGCGAATGAGCGCCTCTGCTTCATCCTTCACGCTTGCTCTCAAATAATGTAGCTTCTCCACGGCTGAAAGGGTCGCATCCATCCCGACGACGGATCGGAAGAGATCGCGAAAGGGCGGCCAGTCGGCGTTTGTCCGAGAAGTTCGGTAATTGGATGCGCGGAAGGGTTGTGCGTTAGTAGGAAAACTATGAGAGTTCTAACCCAGGTCCTCCGAGGGGGGGTGCGGGGCGCGGGGGTATCTCAATGGCGCGGGGTATGACGTCACGCGGAGCGGGGGGTATCTCTTAGGCGCGGGGGCTGACGTCACGCGGGCGGGGGACGCTTATCGCAGAATCGGGGGGGGGTCTAAGCATGTTCGGCAACTGATTATCTTCGTGATTTATGGCTACCCGAAGCCATAAAACTATGTTTTTCATTTTATGGACATTTTATCATTAGGAAAGGAATGAAGATTTTAGGGCCGACGCTGCGACGAACATGTCAAACGTTATTTATAGGGGTGCAAATGTAAAAGCGTTGACGTTCGGCAGCTTTGTACCCTCGCGGAAAATCTCCCATAAACGAGAGCGAAACATCATCCTTAATATTTTTTAAGGAAGAATTGCGACGTATCAGCGCCAACGTTCGGCTGCTTGTAACCGGAGCACTCTAGAATCCATAAAACTATGTTTTTTTTCATTTTATGTCTATAAAATCATTAGGAAAGGAATGAACATTTTAGGGCCGACACTGCGACGAACATGTTGAAACGTGACTAGGTGCAAAAGCGCTGACGTTCGGCAGCTTTGTACCCTCGCGGAAAATCGGTCGTAAAGGAGAGCGAAACATCTTCCATAATTTTCTTCTTGTGTCCTTACTCCTCTATCCATAAAACCGATATCTCGGGAAACTATCTTTTGAGATACGCCAAATGTTAGAAAAGGAGATAGAATTAGGTGAAATATATATAAGGAGGATGAGAGCGCGTCAAACCATAGTGCGATTTGAAAGCGCATAGATGCAGCGGTGAAAAAAATTTAGTGGTTACTTTCTTGTATTAGAAGTGTTAGTGGTATAATAGTGAATAAAAAAAATAATGGAAAACATCGAGCAGAACGAACGCGACCTGTTGGAGCAGTCCCGCCAAGTCACCACTTTGGGCGAATATTTTGAATGGGCGCTGCGCTGCGAGGACTTTATCAAACTGCTCGAAGAACGCAGTCGTGTCAAGCGTCCGCGACTCTCGATTGGATATAGACAATCTTTGGTTGCTAGAATCGCGCGACTCGAGGGTGAAAAGACTCGATTGCAGAGACAGTTTATACCCAGTGGTGGTAATTACAGTGGTGGTAATTATAGCGGCGATAATAACACGGGAAGACTTGTTTGGCGAGAGATCGATACCGCGTTCGAAAATCGGATACTGACAGGTGCGGTGATTAACGCAGACTATATCAAACCGCGACAATTTTTGGAAGACGCTAGTAGTGTAGTACTCGAGCAAGTGCAAGATGTTATAAAAATACACAACTGTGCAAAAGTAAATACCGTGTTCAACGGTGAGTTTGTGACAGGTGATAAGCGCGCCAACAAAAGCATTAACACGCGAAATTATGAACTCTTTCGCTCATCTGATTTACGCGAGTGGTATGACCGGCACGTCATCGAATCCACATTGGCGTCTCTCGAAGAGTTTCAGGAACGTGATAGCGGATGGGCATTGTCACGAATCCTCGATCTTACGGTCAACGTCAACAAGTGCAATCCTATGCGTGCTGGGTGTTATTTAAACTTGCCGCGAGAAATTGTGACGAAGAGAGCAGTGGTGAACGTGCGATCAACGGACAATGCATGTTTCGCATGGTCAGTGGTGGCCGCTCTGTACCCCGCAGAAAGACATGTGGAACGAGAATTTTCATTACACCCCATTACACGACAGTGTTAAATCTTCAGGACATTGAGTTTCCGATGACGTTAAACCAAATTAAAAAGTTTGAACATATAAATAACATCTCAATCAACGTCTACGGCATCGAGAGGAAGAAAGAACTATCTATTCTTCCGATACAACTCACCGATCGCAAAAAAGAAAAACATGTAAATTTGCTGTACGTGGAGGAGGATGATAACATTGGGCATTTCGCGTATATCAAAAATCTGTCTCGCCTCGTAAGCTCGCAACTGAGCAAACACAATGGTCAAAAATATATCTGCGATCGGTACGTATATTTATTGCAAATTATATAATAATTGTAAATAAAATTGTAAATAAAATTGTAAATAAAATTGTAAATAAAATTGTAATTTTTTTTTCTTTCACAGATCCTTGCACTATTTCGGATCGGAGGACAAGTTGCAGTCACATACAGTATACTGTCGAGAAATGAACGACTGCGCTATCCGATTACCAAGCGATAAAGACAAGTGGCTCGACTTCGACAACTACAACAGAAAGGAGCGACTTCCCTTCGTGGTGTACGCCGACTTGGAGTGTGTGCTGAAGAAGGAGTATGACGCCGGAACATGCGTCATACTCCCAACATCACGAGGTATTCAGCATCGCTTATTATATACATTGTTCGTACGACAACTCGTTATCCGCGTATAATTCTCGCCGTAGCATCGATTGCGTTTCATGGTTCGCCGAAGAACTTAAAAATTTAGCGCATCGCGTAAAGGGTATTTTGTCTGATAATGTCCACATGACAAAATTAACGGGAAAAATTTCAAGATGAACGGGAAAAATTTCATAGCGCCACGCAATGTCACATTTGCGAAAAACCGTTTGTACAAGACTATACACGCGTACGCGATCATTGTCATCTGACCGGGCGATACAGGGGTCCCGCGCACTCAAACTGTAATATAAATTACAAAGACTCTTATGTCATTTCTGTAGTTTTCCATAATCTATCCGGCTATGACGCACATTTTATCATAAAAGAAATAGCTACCGCGTATGAAGGACGCGTAGATGTGCTTCCAATAACAAAAGAAAAATACATTTCATTTACAAAGACTGTCAATAGTACTAACGATAAAGATTGGAAAGCTTGCGTGAAATTACGATTCATCGATTCATACAAATTTCTCAATGCTAGTCTTGACAAATTGACATCTTTTTTGAATAAGGATAAGTTAAAAATTTTACGTTCCAATTTTTCTGCATTATCCGCTCACAATTTTGAATTATTAACGCGAAAAGATGTCTTTCCGTACGAGTACATTGACTGCGTGGACAGGCTGTAGGACACGCGTTTACCACCACGCGAATCGTTTTACAGTTCTTTCACCGGTGACACTGTATCCGAGAGCGACTACGCACACGCCGTCAACGTGTGGCAGCAGTTCTCCATTCAAATCTTGGGTGAATACAGCGATCTGTACTTAAAAACTGATGTCTTGTTGTTGGCAGATATATTTGAAAACTTTCGCAACACTTGCATCGCGAGTTACGGACTCGACCCTGCGTATTATTATACTCTTCCCGGGTATACATGGGACGCCATGTTAAAACATACACGCGTAAATTTCGAACTGCTTACCGATATCGATATGGTCATGTTTATCGAACGGGGTATACGCGGTGGTCTAAGTCAATGTTCAGGAAGATATGCGCAGGCCAACAACAAGTACATGCAGTCATATGATCCATCGAAACCATCATCATATCTCATGTATTTTGATGTAAATAATTTATACGGATGGGCAATGTGCCAACTATTGCCATATGCCGATTTTCGATGGGTCGCCGACGTATCTAATTTTGACATCTCGTCAATAGCGCTCGATTCGCCTACAAGCTATATCCTCGAAGTAGATTTAGAGTATCCACAACATCTTCACGACACGCACACTGACCTACCGTTTTGCCCGACACGTGACAAACCGCCCGGCAAGCGGGAAGATAAGCTTCTCGCAACGCTATATGATAAGAAGCGTTATGTCATACACTACCGCAACCTGCAGCAATGTATGCGACACGGCCTTCGCGTTATAAAAATACATCGCGTATTACAATTGCCTCAATCTCCATGGCTCCGAAATTATATCGAACTTAATACAAAATTTCGAACACAAGCGAAAAATGATTTTGAAAAAAATTTATACAAATTAATGAATAATGCAGTATTTGGCAAAACGATGGAAAATGTGCGTAATCATGTAGATGTAAAATTACTGACAAAGTGGGACGGACGATACGGAGCAGAGGCGATGATTGCTAAACCTAATTTTCACAGTAGAAGCATCTTTTCGGAAAATTTAATTGCCGTAGAATTACGTAAACTCGAAGTAAAATTTAACAAACCAATCTATGTCGGTATGTGTATACTCGACATATCGAAAGTGTGTCTGTACGAATTTCACTACGAGTACATGTCACTGCTCTATCGTGAAAGATGCCAGGTAATGTACACTGACACAGATAGTTTAATATACCATATTAAATGCGAAGATGTATATGAGAATATGAAGCGCGACGTGAGCAAATTTGATACGAGCGATTACGCTGTGGGCAATGCGTACGGTATACCGCTCGTGAATAGAAAGGTACCCGGTCTAATGAAAGATGAAAACAATGGCGCGATTATGACTGAATTTGTAGGGCTTAGAGCAAAAATGTATGCCTTGCGAGTGGATGGCAAGAAAGATACCAAAAAAGTAAAAGGTGTCAAGAGTAACGTCGTCGCGAGAAACGTTTGACGATTATACGCGGTGTTTGAATGATGATATTGAAATGACAGGTAGTCAGTCTTGTATAAGATCGAAATTGCACGAAGTATACATCATTCGCGAGACAAAAATTGCTCTAAGTCCGTACGACGACAAGCGGTATATCATACCTGAAACCACTGATACATTACCGTGGGGACATTATAAAATACCATTGTAAATTATATTTTGTAATGTAATGTAATGTAATGTAATGTAATATAATGTAATATTGTGTGTGTGTGTGTGTGTGTGATATAATTTTATGTAACATATGTGTATGTATTTCATATATTGGAACGGAAAGAATGTATTAATAAAGATTTTGTATTTCACATATTTCATGTATATTGTAATATTTCAAATACTTTTATATGTTGTACACATTATATATTTTTAAATTTTTGAGTAATTAATAAATACAGTTTGTATGAATTAAATTGTATTATCCTTATGTATCCAAGAGTTGTGTGAATTGTCAAATCCCAGCCATTTTACGTAAACCTCGTCACCCCTCATGCGCAGTACTTTCTCCATGAGATAGACGTCCGGATAATTCGCGCTATGCAACTCGTGCTCGTAAAACGCTCCAGCGACAGATGTTTTGCGATAGTCCTCGAGTAGATAGGTTACGGGATTAGTACGCTGCACTTTAACAATTTTAAACACTTCGGTTGTCCAATTTGGTGTGTAACTCTTCTCAAAAAGTTTCTTGTACTTGCTAACGCGTACCGGGTCTACTTTGAACTTTGCCAGAGCGGCAATCTTTATGTTACTATATACCGTTTTTAAAAGTTTATCAGCGATCGCGGGGGTGACGTCGGCGGGTCGCATGCCAATCGTTCGATGCTTGCGCGCGTTGTAATCCGATACGAGTTCCGCCAACGCGTCGATCCACTTGTAAGTTCCATTCAGCGTAAACATCTTCCACATGTCGTTCTTCAGCGTGCGATTGAATCGCTCGATGACCGATGCCTTCAATACCGAATATGTAGAATAGTGATTGATGTTATGTTTCCGTATAAGCCGTTGCACGTCGGCGTTATAAAATTCTTTCCCCATTTCGGTTTGCATGTTTCTCGGACATCTCTTGCTATCTCGAATTATCTCGGCGATAGCGTCAGCCGTCTCGCTTCCACCTTTACTCTTGAGTGGAATGGCCCACGCATGCTTGCTCAACACATCGATGACGGTATGTAGTGGTAACCTCTGTTGAAACGAGAGTACGGACGTATCTCGACGATGTCAGCTTGCTACAGGTCATCGTATCCCCGCACTATGACGTGTCTTCGTGGATAATTTTTCCTTGCCGGCGCGTGCAGTTCGTTCACCAACTGCCGTTTCTCCAAATTATGTTGTTTCTTCGCTTCGTCGGTTTTTCTCGATCGCCGTTTGTCGCTCGTTTTATGATTCATTTTCGTTTGTTTTTCTTCAATAGCATTTCTTGAGCCGTTTCTGACTCGTTCGTAGCCGTTCTTGACCCATTCTTGAGCCGTTCGTAGCCGTTCTTGACACATTCCTGACCCGTTCCTGAGCCGTTCCTGACCCGTTCTTGAACCGTTCTTGAGCCGTTCGTAGTCGTTCTTGAGTCGTTCTTGAGTTGTTTACTTCCGTTCTTGATCCATTCGAAAATCGTTCTTGATTCGTTCGCTGCCTAGTTCACAGTCGTTTCTAACCCGTTCTTAGCCTTTCCTGACCCGTTCGCAGCCGGTACTGACCCGTTCGCAGCCCTGCTTGAGTTGTTTGTAGCCTTGCATGTAGCCGTTAATGACTTGTTCATAGCCTCGTTCGCAGCCCTGCTTGAGTTGTTGGTAGCCTCGTTCGCTGTTGCTAGGCCGTTCATAGCTTCGTTTGCAGTCCTGCTTGAGTTGTTGGTAGCCTCGTTCGCAGCTGTTGCTAGGCCGTTCACTACCACTGCCACTCATTGTAGTTAGACAGTTCGATAATCCTTCGTAGCTGTTCGATAATTGTTCGTAGCCGTTCGATAACTCTTCGTAGATGTTCGATAACCGTTCGATAGCCGCTCTTAACCCGTTCACTGCTACTCATTCAGGTTGATAACCGTTTCTGAGTTAGCGTTAGCCGCGCGTTGAAGTTCGTTTATCACAATTTGTATTGCCCGCACATCCTTCTCGAACGAAGTCAGCTTCTCATCTGATTCTTTCTGTTGATTCATCAATCTTTTAACGCAGGATTCCACATACAGTTTGTTGACGGCATCGGTGTCAGCCTCAGGTTGCGCTACACGACGAATCTTCCGCGACCTTGCGTCATAGTCCGTAACGACGCGACACAGAGCGTTTTCGTGCACATAATTTTTCACCAATCTATCCCAAGAACCGCTTGTGCCGGTTGCATCATTTCTTGGTTCGAATAATCCAAATTTGTTGATAGGCATTTTTTTCCCTGATACGAGTGACGCTGATCGACTGATTAGATTT
>NW_028141284.1:0-100000 GCF_030444845.1 Prenolepis imparis
ATATAATGGCTCTACTTCGTGATTTATACGAAATGCTGCAGTTATAATTCATCATCTTATTCATGTTATTAGATATCCATTATTTTAGATGTTGGGATATGTTAAATTTATGTATTTTCACCTATAATGGTCGAATCTTGAAATTAAGTGTTTTGACATTTAATGTAGGTATAAATAACTTGGATCTTATGAATTATATAAGATAATATACCGAAGATTCAGTTTATTATTCTTTTCCATTGATAAATTTACAATATTGACTTATGCGATACATGATAATTTTTAATTTATACCAACTTTGGTCGAATTATGAATTTCGTGTATTTGGCACTTTTGAATAATATATAATGGCTCTACTTCGTGATTTATACGAGATGCTGCAGTTAGAATTCATCATCTTATTCATGTTATTAGATATCCATTATTTTAGATGTTGGGGTATGTGAAATTTCTGTATTTTCACCTATAATGGTCGAATCTTGAAATAAAGTGTTTCCACATAAAATTGAGATATCTTATTAATTATACAATATTATATACTGAAGATTCAGTTTATTATTCTTTTCCATTGATAAATATACAATATTGACTTATGCGATACATGAGAATTTTGAATTTATACCCATTTTGGTCGAATTATGAATTTCGTGTATTTGGCACTTTTTGATATATAATGGCTCTACTTCATGATTTATACGAAATGCTGCAGTGAGAATTCAGCATCTTATTTGTGTTATTAGATATCCATTATTTTAGATGATGGGATATTTCTGTATTTTCACCTATAATGGTCGAATCTTGAAATTAAGAGTTTTGACATCTAATGTAGGTATAAATAACTTGGATCTTATTAATTATACAATATTATATACTGAAGATTCAGTTTATTATTATTTTCCATTGATAAATTTACAATATTGACTTATGCGATACATGAGAATTTTGAATTTCCACCCGATTTGGTCGACTTGTGAATTTCGTGTATTTGGCACTTTTGGTAAATATATAATGGCTCTACTTCATGATTTAAACGAGATGCTGCAGTGAGAATTCAGCATCTTATTAATGTTGTCAGATATCCATTATTTTACATGTTGGGATATGTGAAATTTCTGTATTTTCACCTATAATGGTCGAATCCTGAAATAAAGTGTTTCCACATAAAATTGATGTATTAATAACTTGGATCTTATTCATTATATAACATTATATACTGTAGACTCATATTATTATTCTTTTCCATTGATAAATTTACAATATTGACTAATGCGATACATGATAATTTTGAATTTATACCCATTTTGGTGGAATTATGAATTTCGTGTATTTGGCACTTTTTGATAATATATAATGGCTCTACTTCATGATTTATACGAGATGCTACAGTGAGAATTCAGCTTCTTATTTGTGTTATTAAATATCCATTATTTTAGATGATGTGATATGAGAAATTTCTGTATTTTCACCTATAATGGTCGAATCTTGAAATTAAGGGTTTTGACATCTAATGTAGGTATAAATAACTTGGATCTTATTAATTATACAATATTATATACTGAAGATTCAGTTTATTATTATTTTCCATTGATAAATTTACAATATTGACTTATGCGATACATGATAATTTTGAATTTATACCTACTTTGGTCGAATTATGAATTTCGTGTATTTGGCACTTTTGAATAATATATAATGGCTCTACTTCGTGATTTATACGAGATGCTGCAGTTAGAATTCATCATCTTATGCATGTTATTAGATATCCATTATTTTAGATGTTGGGATATGTGAAATTTCTGTATTTTCACCTATAATGGTCGAATCCTGAAATAAAGTGTTTCCACATAAAATTGATGTATTATTAACTTGGATCTTATTAATTATATAACATTATATACTGTAGACTCATATTATTATTCTTTTCCATTGATAAATTTATAATATTGTCTTATGCGATACATGAGAATTTTTAATTTATACCTACTTTGGTCGAATTATAAATTTCGTGTATTTGGCACTTTTGGATAATTTATAAAAGCTCTACTTCGTAATTTATACGAGATGCTGCAGTTAGAATTCATCATCTTATTCATGTTATTAGATATCCATTATTTTAGATGTTGGGGTATGTGAAATTTCTGTATTTTCACCTATAATGGTCGAATCCTGAAATAAAGTGTTTCCACATAAAATTGAGATATCTTATTAATTATACAATATTATATACTGAAGATTCAGTTTATTATTCTTTTCCATTGATAAATATACAATATTGACTTATGCGATACATGAGAATTTTGAATTTATACCCATTTTGGTGGAATTATGAATTTCGTGTATTTGGCACTTTTGGATAATATATAATGGCTCTACTTCATGATTTATACGAGATGCTGCAGTGAGAATTCAGCATCTTATTCATGTTATTAGATATCCATTATTTTAGATGTTGGGATATGTGAAATTTTTGTATTTTCACCTATAATGGTCGAATCTTTAAATTATGGGTTTAGACATTAAATTTATGTATAAATAACTAGCATCTTATTAATTATATAAGATTATATACCGAAGATTCAGTTTATTATTCTTTTCCATTGATAAATTTACAATATTGACTTATGCGATACATGATAATTTTGAATTTATACCTACTTTGGTCGAATTATGAATTTCGTGTATTTGGCACTTTTGGATAATATATAATGGCTCTACTTCGTGATTTATACGAAATGCTGCAGTTATAATTCATCATCTTATTCATGTTATTAGATATCCATTATTTTAGATGTTGGGATATGTTAAATTTATGTATTTTCACCTATAATGGTCGAATCTTGAAATTAAGGGTTTTGACATTTAATGTAGGTATAAATAACTTGGATCTTATGAATTATATAAGATTATATACCGAAGATTCAGTTTATTATTCTTTTCCATTGATAAATTTACAATATTGACTTATGCGATACATGATAATTTTTAATTTATACCAACTTTGGTCGAATTATGAATTTCGTGTATTTGGCACTTTTGAATAATATATAATGGCTCTACTTCGTGATTTATACGAGATGCTGCAGTTAGAATTCATCATCTTATTCATGTTATTAGATATCCATTATATTAGATTTTGGGATATGTGAAATTTCTGTATTTTCACCTATAATGGTCGAATCTTGAAATAAAGTGTTTCCACATAAAATTGAGATATCTTATTAATTATACAATATTATATACTGAAGATTCAGTTTATTATTCTTTTCCATTGATAAATATACAATATTGACTTATGCGATACATGAGAATTTTGAATTTATACCCATTTTGGTGGAATTATGAATTTCGTGTATTTGGCACTTTTTGATATATAATGGCTCTACTTCATGATTTATACGAAATGCTGCAGTGAGAATTCAGCATCTTATTTGTGTTATTAGATATCCATTATTTTAGATGATGGGATATTTCTGTATTTTCACCTATAATGGTCGAATCTTGAAATTAAGAGTTTTGACATCTAATGTAGGTATAAATAACTTGGATCTTATTAATTATACAATATTATATACAGAAGATTCAGTTTATTATTATTTTCCATTGATAAATTTACAATATTGACTTATGCGATACATGAGAATTTTGAATTTCCACCCGATTTGGTCGACTTGTGAATTTCGTGTATTTGGCACTTTTGGTAAATATATAATGGCTCTACTTCATGATTTAAACGAGATGCTGCAGTGAGAATTCAGCATCTTATTAATGTTGTCAGATATCCATTATTTTACATGTTGGGATATGTGAAATTTCTGTATTTTCACCTATAATGGTCGAATCCTGAAATAAAGTGTTTCCACATAAAATTGATGTATTAATAACTTGGATCTTATTCATTATATAACATTATATACTGTAGACTCATATTATTATTCTTTTCCATTGATAAATATATAATATTAACTTATGCGATACATGAGAATTTTGAATTTATACCTACTTTGGTCGAGTTATGAATTTCGTGTATTTGGCACTTTTGGATAATATATAATGGCTCTACTTCATGATTTATACGAGATGCTGCAGTGAGAATTCAGCATCTTATTCATGTTATTAGATATCCATTATTTTAGATTTTGGGATATGTGAAATTTTTGTATTTTCATCTATAATGGTCGAATCTTGAAATTAAGGGTTTTGACATTTAATGTAGGTATAAATAACTAGCATCTTATTAATTATATAAGATTATATACCGAAGATTCAGTTTATTATTCTTTTCCATTGATAAATTTACAATTTTGACTTATGCGATACATGATAATTTTGAATTTATACCCATTTTGGTGGAATTATGAATTTCGTGTATTTGGCACTTTTTGATAATATATAATGGCTCTACTTCATGATTTATACGAGATGCTGCAGTGAGAATTCAGCTTCTTATTTGTGTTATTAAATATCCATTATTTTAGATGATGTGATATGAGAAATTTCTGTATTTTCACCTATAATGGTCGAATCTTGAAATTAAAGGGTTTTGACATCTAATGTAGGTATAAATAACTTGGATCTTATGAATTATACAATATTATATACTGAAGATTCAGTTTATTATTATTTTCCATTGATAAATTTACAATATTGACTTATGCGATACATGATAATTTTGAATTTATACCTACTTTGGTCGAATTATGAATTTCGTGTATTTGGCACTTTTGGATAATTTATAATGGCTCTACTTCGTAATTTATACGAGATGCTGCAGTTAGAATTCATCATCTTATTCATGTTATTAGATATCCATTATTTTAGATATTGGGATATGTGAAATTTCTGTTTTTTCACCGATAGTGGTCGAATCTTGAAATAAAGTGTTTATACATGAAATTGTGGCATGTACAACTTGTATTTTACTAGTTGTACAAGATATTATATGTAGGATTGAGTTATTTATTCATTTAGGGTGTTTGATATATAAAATTCATTTCTGCGATACATGTAATTTCAGTATTTTCACCTATAATGGTCGAATCTCGAAATAAAGTGTTTAGACATGAAATTGTGGCATCTATAACTTGCATTTTACTAGTTGTATAAGATATTATATGTAGGATTGAGTTATTTATTAATTTAGGATGTTTGATATATAAAATTCATTTATGCGATACATGTAATTTGTGAATTTGTCTCTCCCTCTCTCCCTCTCTCCCTCTCTCCCTCTCTCCCTCTCTCCCTCTCTCCCTCTCTCCCTCTCTCCCTCTCTCCCTCTCTCCCTCTCTCCCTCTCTCCCTCTCTCCCTCTCTCCCTCTCTCCCTCTCTCCCTCTCTCCCTCTCTCCCTCTCTCCCTCTCTCCCTCTCTCCCTCTCTCCCTCTCTCCCTCTCTCCCTCTCTCCCTCTCTCCCTCTCTCCCTCTCTCCCTCTCTCCCTCTCTCCCTCTCTCCCTCTCTCCCTCTCTCCCTCTCTCCCTCTCTCCCTCTCTCCCTCTCTCCCTCTCTCCCTCTCTCCCTCTCTCCCTCTCTCCCTCTCTCCCTCTCTCCCTCTCTCCCTCTCTCCCTCTCTCCCTCTCTCCCTCTCTCCCTCTCTCCCTCTCTCCCTCTCTCCCTCTCTCCCTCTCTCCCTCTCTCCCTCTCTCCCTCTCTCTCTCTCTCTCTCTCTCTCTCTCTCTCTCTCTCTCTCTCTCTCTCTCTGATCCGCAACACTATGCTTTTAAATTTGTAATAATAAATTTTTATATAATATAATATTTATTAAACAAATAAATATGAATAATTTTTTTAATAATATAAATAACAGAAGAAAAATACGTACACACACATCTATATAATTGAATAAAATAAAAGTATAATATAAATAATCACAAAATGATAAAAATTTTGAATAACTTTTTTTCCTAGTACAAGTATGTCAAGGGATAAAATAACATAATGCCTTATTAAAACAGTGTCGACGTAAAATCGAATGCATAAGTGGAATATGAAAGTAAAATAATGATTGTGGATTAGAGATGACCTTGATTCCAATATTATCGAGAAGGAGAGAGAGACAGAAAGAGAAAGAGATGCAAAGTGTAAAACTTTTTTAATATTTTGGCAAAAGCTGTGTATACTTATTGAAGTAGGACGCTTGTCATTCATATTACATTTTAAAGTATAATTATGAGACATAGAAGAGTTTTACCGGTGCACATAGGCATACATTAACGTAAATAAAATTTCATTAGTAACGAGATATAAAGATTTTATGAAAAAATATCCATATCTATGATACAGATATATTTTCTTCATTTTAAGGTGCATTATTCTCTTTTAAATATATATATATATATATATATATATATATAATATATATTAATTAAAAAAAAAATATATATATGTAGTGTAAATTGCTATGAATGTAGTCAACGAATAATTTGAATAAGGATTAAAAAGCCTTTTGATGACTGCATTTAAAAGTTGTTCAGTTCAACAGTAGCTGCAGACTATCGTTTTAACAATTAATCAAAAAAATTATCGCAACACGTAATTAATATCAAAATTTAGCATAAATTCAAATAAGCGTATCTCTGCGAAAAATTGTCGTATTTCAAAATTTTTTTTTTTTGTTTTAATGGGTGAAGTCTCTACTTTAAGGAACTTTTGTTCGATTTTGATTTTATTCTCTCCCCCTTTCTCCATCCCTTTAAAAGGGGGGACGTGTTTTTTTTCAAAAAATTGCATAGTTTGACGAACTCTACGGAGTGTATTAAATTTTTTTCGCAAATATCATCATAACTATCGTAAAATATAGACTTCTCTCTACAAATTAAAAAAAAATTGAATACCGTACGATTTTTTTTCGCGAAGTTACAGCATATTAAAGTTACCTATGCATTTTTGCCTATATATTTAATTACCGCCAACATTAGCATTACCCGATGGGCACTACGGGGAGGTTGCTGGTCGGATTTTGCCCATCGTGTGTGTGTGCGCGCGCGCGCGCGCGCCTGTGTGTGTGTGTGTGTTGGGGCAGGGATATATGTGTTCGTATTTAAAATTGTATATTTCTGCCTCGTCTTCGGATGACCTCTTGCAGGCGCTCACGCATATTAATGCAGGCTCTAATTGTGGTTTGCAGAATTTCGAACCATATTTGATGTAGGACTGCTTCCAATTGCTGGAAATTGGTTGGTTGTCTTTCAAAATCATGCAGCCATGCTTCCCATAAAAGGTCATCCGAAGACGAGACAGAAATACACAATTTTAAATACGAACATATATCCCTGCCTCAACACACACACACACACACAATGGGCAAAATCTGACCAGCAACTTCCCCGTTGTGCCCATCGGATAATGCTAATGTTGGCGGTAATTGAATACATAGGCAAAAATACATAGATAACTTTGCTATGCTGTAACTTCGCGAAAAAAAATCGTACGGTATTCAATTTTTTTTTAATTTGTAGAGAAAAGTTTTTACGATAGTTATGATAATATTTGCGAAAAAAATTTAGTACACTCCGTAGAATTTGTCAAACTATGCAATTTTTTGAAAAAAAACCATGTCCCTCCTTTTAAAGGGATGGAGAAAGGGGGAGAGAATAAATCAAAATCGAACGAAAGTTCCTTAAAGTAGAGACTTCACCCTTTAAAACCAAAAAAAAATTTTTTTAATACGACAATTTTTCGCGGAGATACGCTTATTTGAATTTATGCTAAATTTTGATATTAATTACGTGTTGCGATAATTTTTTTGACGAGTATATATCTAATAATCTACTCTCTCTACAGTATATATTTCTGTAAATAATATTTTAGACTATTGCTAATTAAGGACAAATGCGAAAAAAATGGAAGCTACGTAGAGTGAGAATTTGATAATCTTCCTGGAACGAAGGGAGCAAATTGGAAAGGGCTTATGATTTAATGAATACACACAACGAGAGTCGATTACAAAATTTTCGAGCCCAATTTCTTTTTAGGTCAAAGTACGTCATATCGCGAGGGCGCCAGGACACGTTCATTCGCAAGCACCGTGGTGGTACACCTGGAGGTCGCCCTGAGAGAATCGCGAGCTTTCAAACTCCACAGCAGTCAGTCGTCAGCCGCCCGTGCTGTACCAACCCGGAGTGCTATTCTCTTAAATATCGTAAACTTTGTTTCTTCTCATTGTTAATACAAGGCTAACATACCGGAATCATTAGATCTCTGCTGGTAAGTGATTAATTAATAAAAATAATTAATTTAATAGACAAATAAATTTGAGTATAAATGTTTTTCAACTCATAAATGCTCAGCAAGAAAGAGTGAGGGAGAGAAGGGGGGAGATATGTATAATATATATATAAAATAAAAATAAATTGTTAATTTATGCAAATATTTTCTTTAACAGATTTTGTAAACTTTGATACATTTTAAATATGAATCGTGAAAAGACGACTTATTTTATATATGATCAATAGTAAATAGTTTTATAATAATTAAAAACACACATACGTTGGGGATCGATAAAAGCTCGTTAACCATATGCATTGGTTAGTTACAGTTTCCTTTTGTTTTTGTCCATAATCGTAGCTTGTTACGTAATAGTTAGTTTCCTGTGAGTGCTAACAAAAGAAAGAAGAATAAAAAAAACCGTGCAAGTTGCAATAACTACAATACATTCATTGACTTCTTTTTAAAAAAATAATGCGCGAAGGAGACAATATCTTTGTCATGTTTATAATTTATACAAAGAACAAAAGAAATCTTCTTTCTCTCTTCTTTCTCTCCCTTTTCTTTCCTTTCTCTTTTAATTCGCGGTTAATACGCAAGATACTTGAAAGAAAGATTACTATTTCTTGCCATTATTAGCTATACTTTTTATAGATCTGTGTAAAGTTGCGTTTTAACTAGTATTATTTTTTTAACAAAAAATTATATTCAAAATAACTTGTTCCTCATTTTTGCCACCTTGAAGATTTTACTTTTAATTTTTATTGATTCTATTCACGTATACTTCTTTTACCTCGATTTTTCTATATTTCTCTGCATCTATCGACAAATGCAATGTTATTGCAATATATCTTCAATTTATATGACATAGTAAGTGAAATTTAAATAATATTTAAACATATATAATATGTAAAGTGTGAAATTCTGTAACGTGTATGTATCATAAATCTCCGAAAAATATACATAATATCAAAAATTTATTCTAATTTCCGGAATCGCTACTAGTTTTTTAACTACGCGATCATTAAATGGCGCGCTTGATGATGTTTTGATATTACAATATGCATTTATTCGCGACACAGCAAAGCAAACACCATCGTAGTCCGCATTTTCGGAAAATTATATCCTCTTGAATGATGCATATCAGCCGATAACGAACATTGCAGCTTCCTATAATCGATTTCACGTGCCACGACGAATAATGGTTGACACGATCAGCGATCCGTCCTAAACCGTCTTCCTATGTAAATGATTCGGTACAAGGGAGATCGTAAGCCAGCCAGTTCAATTTCCATCGTCAGAGGTGTGTACACCTACACGAGCGATCCGCAGTAGTACTATGTCAGGTATAGCGGGTCAAAACAAACCCCCACCACTGGCGCCGACCCCCCACCACTCGGTCACTGACGTCGTCCCCCCACCACACGGTCACTGACGTCGTCCCCCCACCACTCGGTCACTGACGCCGGTTTTTGGTCGGATAACTCAGGACTCCCCGCTGGTTTTCGATTAGATAAGACAGGGTCACACCTCATATCTGGTAGCGATATTATTATTAGTGATAATGAAGCACTTAAAAGTTAAACAATAGAAACAAAGGTCGGTGACGGCGTGTTGAAAGAAATAACAAAATTATCGCACGGTTGAAGATTACAATAGAGCTTTACGAGAGTGTTTCACTGTTAAAAGAAAAAAGGGAAAGAGTGGAAAGAAAATACTGGATAATTTAAATTTTAAAAATAGACATTTATTCATGGTGATTTTACAAAAGTCAATATACTTATTACAAATACATAAGGTTAAAAGTGATACATAGGAGTATGTTATTAAAATTACAGAATGATATCAGTTAACAATTACGATGACATGTTTCTTATTTTAGCGGAGAAAAATTTTGCGGAATAAATTTACGACTAATCGGTCGTTGTGTTCACAATTTTCGATAAAAAGAGTAAGAAACTGATTAAGATCGTAACCGACAGACATATAATATAGAAATACACAGTTAAATTGTCCGCAAGTTTGTGAAAAAAATCCTTGTAGTTGTCGAGTGTTCCATCGGTGGATGATGGAGTTTCGTCGAAGACGAAGGAGAAATCCGGGCTCCAAGGGTGGTATTCCATAGCTGTCGAAGTAGGTGCCTGTTGCGTGTTCATCGAGGAAAAAGGCGACCCAATGTTCTCCAGGTCGATTATGATCGTCTGTATTAGCGACGATAGCCGTCGACCTCGTCCACACCCTCGGAACTCTGTCGGAGGGATAGACACCCACATGTTTGGCATCGATATGGCGCAATGCTTGTAGAATTTCGCAAGAGTTAATTTTTTTGGTACAAAGACGAACGCGTGGATCCTGGTATTATTTGAATAACTTCGTCTTTTATTTCTCCCTCTGTAACGTTTTCGTTCGTCGATTTGAGCTTCGCAAGACTTTCTTCTTTTACTTCTTCTTTTTAGTACTCTGCGTTGATACCACTGCTTCGGCTCTCGACAATTTTTTTATCTCTAATACATTATCCGTTTGAGTTTTAATATTATGAATTAGAACGGGATTGCCATTTACGCTGCTAGCAGAATAATCCTTGTCGCAGCTGGTTTTCACGCTTTCGTAGCTGACGTCGTCGTCGCTGTCACTCAATTGATAATTTTCGGGGGAACTACAAGTGTTACGTCCTGTGGACTCCACGATTCTTTTCTTTCAAAGAATGCAAGGCGATGATTGAAAAATCACAGGCGTGGGAATAAGACTATGATCTGGCAGGCGAAGCAGCTGACCGGAGACGGTTAATCGTAAAAATAAAAATAAAAAAAAAAAGGAGAGATACATACCAGATGTAACTCGCGGTGTCTGAAATTCTCGCTTTGACTAGTTGACAACTCGCGCTTGAAAAGCAATAAAAATCTTTCTTTTAAAGGAAAATTTTACTTAAAAAGCAATAAAAACTTTTTAGAAGGAAATCTCCACTTGAAAATCAATAAAAATTTAGAAGAAAACTTCCACTTGAAAACGAATAAAATTTTACCAGACTAACAACGATAACCGAATCCAAACAAATGCCGCCTGACAGATCACCGAGATAATCTCGAGAGGATAATAAAAATATAAACCTCAACAAATTCTCCATTGGTCAAAACCTAGGGCCTTAAACAAAAGCCCTGACCAATCCCGGTAAACTTTTAAAATCAAGAGACGCCCCCGGGACTGAAAGGGCGTTATTGAAAAATTCCCTATTCGTCAGGAAATATTAACAAACTAACGGGAAGGAGGAGCAAGAAGGTATATATACCCGTGACATCTCTCAGAGAATATCAATCTTTTCTCAAACCTACGCACGCGGATCATTCGCGAAAAGTTGTATCACCATCCTTCGAGTGAATCTCGAACTCGTGAGCATTCGCAGTGACATTTGTGAAATCATCGTGTGCCCAGTGCTCACCGAGTACGACGATTTTCGCGAGTGAACAACTGTGAGTGGAACACCATCCTCACGGAGGAGTCCGTAGCCAGATTCACACCTGGAATAATTAACACCTACCTGCGCACTCCATAAGTAGTAAGTTATCAAGCACGCTACATCTCCACCCTTACTAATAATACTTAAAATAATTCTGGGACTTCAATTAAATTATAATTGTTTTCCTTTTTAATTTATTAATTTATTATCCTTGTTAAATTCTAACTTCGAAAAACTGTCCTTTCTTCCCCCATCCTTATCTCTCTCTCCCCCTCGAAATCACTCCGGATTTCCCGCGATAGCGGAGCAATCCGTGATTTCTTCCATCTTCTCTCTCTCTCGAAATCACTCTGGATTTCCCGCGATAGCGGAGCAATCCGTGATTTCTATCATCCCCTTACCTTTTGAAATCACTCCGGATTTCCCGCGATAGCGGAGCAATCCGTGATTTCTATCATCCCCTTACCTTTTGAAATCACTCCGGATTTCCCGCGATAGCGGAGCAATCCGTGATTTCTATCATCCCCTTACCTTTTGAAATCACTCCGGATTTCCCGCGATAGCGGAGCAATCCGTGATTTCTTCCATCTTCTCTCTCTCTCTCGAAATCACTGTGGATTTCCCGCGATAGCGGAGCAATCCGTGATTTCTATCATCCCCTTACCTTTTGAAATCACTCCGGATTTCCCGCAATAGCGGAGCAATCCGTGATTTCTTCCATCTCCTCTTTCTCTCGAAATCACTCTGGATTTCCCGCAATAGCGGAGCAATCCGTGATTTCTATCATCCCTTTATCTTTTGAAATCACTCCGGATTTCCCGCGATAGCGGAGCAATCCGTGATTTACTCTCTCTCACTCTCTCTCTCTCTCTCTCTCTCTCTCTCTCTCTCTCTCTCTCTCTCTCTTGAATGAACAAATAAGTAATACAATAACTAACTAAATTATTAAATAATTAAAATATCAAAATTATATAAAAATAAATATATATATATACTTTTTTTTTCTCTTACAAGAACTCCCAGAGTTATTTTTCAGTAAAAACTCTTCTTGCCCGGTTACTTTATTATTCGCTCTCGTAGTGGAAAATCCAAGGAGACGACCCTCGCGAACCGCTGCTAAATTGGCGCGAAACCGACGTAATAGGCGGTTAAAGAAAGCGTTGGCACGGAGTCTGGCTGCGGGCGAAACCTTCGGCTCCCTAGGAAAAATTAACACACCGATCCACACAGAGACAACTAATACATATCACCCTACGGTCTCTCCTATTTCCTCACCCGAACATATAGAAACCCCGCTGACGCCGTCTCCCGCTACCTCTGCTTCTGCAGAATTTTTCGATTCCCCGCGAACTCCTTCTCCTCTTTCTCCCGAACCCGCTATACCTCAGCGGGCCCCTTTCCCTCACTCCTCTGTTTCCTCTGAGGACGCCGATTCTCCGCGGAGCCCTTCTCCCTTTCTTCCCCCTGCTTCTCCCGAACGCCCTGACCCACCTAGATCTCCGTCTCCGGCTCCCTCAACAATCACCCTTGAAGATTCTCCTCCCTCATCCCCAACGTCCTCTGTAAATAGGGAACATCCGGAAGGGTTTGAGATAGTAGATATCAGCGACGACGATTCCGAGGAATCAGAATCGCCTGCCAAGCTCTCATACGAGCAATTCAGAGCTTGGCTGATAAACCAGCTCCCAGGGATACGAGAAGTCCCTGAGGGAGCTTTCACGATTGGTCCAGGCCCCGTAGACCACGAGGCCTTACGCGAATTTCTAGAGACCACTGATAGGAATAACATCATCCCCTGGTATGTTCCCGGGCGTAGATATCCTTTAGCCGTCCCTGCACATCTTCTCCTACGAACCTATCCCCCCTCCACCGCCATAATTACCGAACTCATATAACCTAGAAGTCTCTCTTACACGCACACACATGGACACTAATTTTATATACCTATTACCATTTAAATTATTGTAACCACCAATCGGGACTCTAAAATTTAAACAATAACTCTTACCCCTTTCTGCCCCGATTGAAGACCTCCGTACTAATGTATCACCCGCGACACATACACATACATTCACTCTTCATTAGCAACTAAGTCCGTCAATAATATTATTATGTATATAAATTCTTTCGTCTTTATATTAGGAATAAATTTATAAATTTCAAAATAAATGATTTTCATTTATTAATAACCCGTTCCCACTCATTCCCGTAAACCAGGATCGCACAAGGTCCCATCCTGCGTAAAAGAGATTAAATTCTCTTGCCAAAAAGGGACCACCGAGCGAACGGCCCTTTAAATAGAGTAAGAGCGACCCTTGCGGTCGTTGACCTATTTGGGCCCAGACGTTCGTTCGGGTCGAACAGACGGATAGTCTGCCGTCGTTCGAAAAGATAAATTTAGTCACGTCCTTCCTTTCGACTCTTCCTTCCTTGAGTCTGGACGTAACACAAGTATCGGGTTAATTTACGCTGAGAGTATCGCTGCTGCCGCTATTATTTTGATCGAGTAGCCAACGTTTCAATTTGTAAGCGTTATGTAACGCGCAATGAAAGATTTTTCGAATTCCGTGATGAGCGCAATATTGTCCGCACTCTCCCTCTAACATTAGATTTTTGAATGCTGGAGAGATACCTTCCAAATTATATATCTCTCTGGAAAGTAGATTTCGCAAGTAATGTGCTTTTTCACTGCCTCTAACGTAAATGTGACGCGTGTGCCTTATAATTTCACGTAAATGCAATGTAAAATATTTTGGATTAGCCTCGCCATCGAACCATTCGATCCCATGATAATTTCGTGTGAGCCAGCAGTTTTGTCGTCTTACTTTTTCGGGTAATTCAGTGAACGGATGCGGCGGCATCATAATCCAGTGGTCGACGATCGACGCGTTAATCGCGACAACCGCGACTTCCTTGGGAAGAAACTTCTCGCTCGCATCGCGGAAGCCTTGTATGTCGATGACTATATCCATATTGCGAAGAAAAAACTTATACGTTTTTGTTGGCGAGGTTTAAGCATTTCACGAACCGTCGACGAGAGCGTCTCGAAGGAAACTGATATTTCTTTTCGTTACATTATAAGTTCTTTTCTCGTGAAACGCATCGGCGAATGAAAGTGGAGGAGGGTGGGGATAAGAAAAATACGTAAAAATGTTTAATCGAATATGTTGCAACGAGAGGCATACCGTGATAAAAAATTTAACCGGAAAAATCGACAATGACTTGACGAGACGAGTCGATTTCTATTACATTATCAAATTCTGCGTAAACAATACAGTTAATTGTCTCGGTGAGCGCCTTTTCGAAACGTACCTCTAATCATAAACTACCGTGTCTCACGAGATTCCAATGACCAGAGCAATTAGCGGACAAATCAGGTGTGAGATCAAAAGCAAAAAGAGTGTGTCCCTTGGAATAATCATCTCTACTTATAGAATTTCCCTCGTTCAAGAAATGGATGCCCGTTTCCCTTACGTCGATACGTAAAGCGGTTCTTCCGGCGAGAAAATCGGCTGTAACGATTTACTAGGAAAATTTGTGTACCGTCGACGTACAGAGAGAAGAAATTTATGCTGTAATTTTTAAAATTAAACGGATTTAATTTTCTATCTCCATTAAATGCTTTGTTATTAACGAAACCGACTATTATTCGTTTCGGCAGTTGTCTGAATATTACGTTATCTAATGATTCCCCCACAACACACACCGCTGTGAATCGTAAATGTTTTAACCTCGACTCTCGTAAGCGGATATTTAGCCGTAACTTTACTCAGCATTCTAGCATGTGCGAGTAACACTCCGGCACTTAGTTTCGCTCTTCTCACTAGCAAACTGGCATCGAGAATATGTATTTTCGACATGCTGTTGCTTTCCATGAGACAAAATAAATCTTTCGAGCGGACGAGTCTTAATCTTACTTCCACGCCGTTAATTAAGAATTTGTCTTGATTGAAAACGTCGCAATGCAGATGTTCTATAAGATTTATCGCTCGCCCGTTGCGAATGTAATGGGCGCGTCTCACGAGAGCGGTATTGCCTTTCGATTCCAGCGATTCGTCCATGCGACCCGGTGTGTCCGCGTCCCATAGACATGAAGTTAGATGAGAAGTTTTTGCGGGTGAAGAATAATTTAACAATGCCTCGATGTACGCGCGGTACGCGTAAGCGTTATTTGCAGGCGACAAGAGCTTTTGATTGAAATACACGTCGACCTGATTGAAAATAGAATGAAGTAAATGATTTACGGGTCCTACGATGGTCTCTGCGGCTGCGTCGGTTGTTCCTGGAGCTCGAGCCGTTGAATCGTCGCCCGATTTTGCACGCACGCGAAGACTCAGCAGGGTATGCGTGAGATCTAGATATTCTTCGCCGTGACCAGGGACGAATTCTATCGGTGAATCGTCCGAGAGAGAGGTCACGGGTTTGTAATGAATCCATTGCGAGCTCTCGATACTAGTCTGCGTAGGCGGTAAAGAAAAGAGATCAAGTTCGCTCTTTAAACACTCGTTTGAATGCGTGTGAAGAAAAGACATACTTCACTGACAATTATTTCGTCGTTGTTGTCTTCGTCGTGGTTCAAGGTGTGTGAATTAAAATAGCGTTGTTAAAGAAAATATATCAGATACGGTACGTTTTTTGCCAATTTTACGTCGTTTCGCAGTTGTGCTGAGTCTTTTTACCCTCGTACGGGTTTTCTTCCTCTTATTCTTCGATGATTTCGTCTTCTTTTTTGCCTTGATTTTCGATAAACTTTTCTTATTCGAGCGACGGCATTTAACGATGCGCATGTCAAGCCCGGCAAAAGGGAAATGAGCTACGTATATTTTCGCTTATATTCCGATTTATATTCCGAACCTTTCATGAGGCTAGTTATTTTTTCTTTAGCCTGTCTTTTGAGATTGTTACGCGATTCTTTAAAACGATGTTTGGCCGCTACCTTGAACGGTGTATTGTTTTCTACATCATCGATTATATTAACGCTCGCGCGTAAAGCCTCTTTACCCACTGCCCGCGCAGCAGTACCTAGATAAGGCAGCACGCGTCTGAATAAGCCTCCGAGAAAACTTCCGATACTGTGCCCGCGTTGATAGGGCGATCCGGCGAAAACTCGTGGAATTCCATCTCCGCGAGCTCCTCCGTTCTGTAATTCGTCATAATACGTCGAATAATAATCCATCAGCAGAGAAAGAACGAACACATTTTCTTTTCTTTTCTTTTCCCTTTGCCGTTTTCTCCGTCATATACACCGAGTATTCTTACGATATCTAATCGATACGTCTAAAGTGCAATGTCACCGTCAGAGTCCCGAATTCGAATGGTATACTTTGACCCAGCTGATCTCTTATATCTATTTCGATCGTACGGAAACACGTTTGACGCAACGTGATGTATTGAGCGGGCGAGAAATGTCTTATCTGAGTTGATGCGAACGCGTAATCATTTCGCGAGTTGAGCGCGACTATTCGAAGAAGGGGAGATTGTACATCGCCGGTAATATAAGGTTCGCAAATGTCGCAATAGACAAAGAGCTTGTCGGGAATACCTCGCGACAAACTACCTGGTTCGTCACCTATTAACACACGCGAGTGCGTGAGCTCGTAAAGTAGCAGAGAATGCAACTCTTCATCATAAACCCATGATGGTAAAACGTCGAGTATAACGGAACTACTTTCGATTTTAATGAACTTTTCGCTGTATTGTGCATTTTGATACCGATTTCATTATAAAACCACGTGGGCAACAGAGAAGGTACAGCGAGCTCACTATCGAGTTGAACAAGATCTCTACGCTTGATGTGTATATCAAAGCCGAGTATGCGGCGAAGTTTGTCGGAAAAATTTACATAATGCGTCATACTACAATTTTTTTCTTCGCAGTCAAGTTTCATGAAAACTTTACCTCCCATGAAGATGACGAAATGCCAAACGATATGCGAATCGACAGATTTAGCAGCGTGATTCACACACGCGATAATATCGCGCATACTCGAGTAAATGCCCGCAGGTTGATGACCTGAGATTTCATAGCCTTACCCGTCTTATCGCGTTCATTAATATCGATGAATCTGATTAATCCTTCATTATCCTGTATATGTAAGAAACTACACGGAAACTGAATCTCCGTGAGCGCCACTTCCCAACGTCCGTGTAATTCTATACGCTGAGGTAATTCGGTAGTGAAACACATGGTTGTATTTTCCGGAAAGTAATGCATGCTACTATTGCTCGGAAGAATCATGTAAAATTCTTCTCCCCTCATTTTGACTCAAAGATCTTAAACTCGATGCGGGAATCCAAGAGTCGAATTTAGAGGGATAACCTTCCCAACTAACTAATATTTGTTTATTGTTACCGCGTCCTCTGCTCTTTATTACCCGATCGACGATAAATTCTTCCTCTTGTAAATCTTTATTGACCGGAGTTAATTCTTGTTCGTAAAAAATTCCGTCTATATCCTCGCCTGTTAAATCGCTTAGTTCGTATACGTGGGATTTTCTCCATTCGAGAACGCGATGAATTCGAAATATTTCTTCGCTCCACTTTGCCTCGTATCCTTTTTCAAACACTACTTTTGCCCTACTGACACGCACGAGTTCGCCCACGTTATATTTAGCCTTCTGTTTAGCGTCGCAATTCTTTTTCTTCTTCTGGTTGTTGTCCTTCCATCGACGATTTATATTTCCACACGCGATACGAGCATTTTCCCGCGTAACGGCTGCGGGTTGCATTTTAATAGAGGTATGACGAGTATGGTTGTAAGCGCGAACGATATCCTGTAAAACATCGATGTAGCGTCGCGTATTTTTATGTGTAAAATAACGCCACATCCGTTCCTTGAGCGTTCTATTAAATCGCTCCACTACAGCTGCTTTAACATCGGGCTACGCGAAAACGAATCTTTTTCTTTTAAAAATTTCTGTACAGGCTGGGCTATAAATTCTTTACCTTTATCCGTCTGCAGGTAAACAGGTTAACGTTTTTTGTTTCTCAAAAGTACACGTTGAAAGGCTTTTGTCACACAGGTAGCTGTTTTGTCGCGTAATGGTTCTACCCAAACGAATTTACTAAGGACTTCGATAATTATCAATAAATAAGAATATCCGTCATTATAGCTCTTGAGATTACGAAGATCGATCAAATCTGCTTCCCATAAATCGTCGATATTTGTCACGTTATAATGTAAATGTGAAAATTTTCGACGTACTGGCCGATGCAGCGTATACGCATCTTGCGATTTAAGCCATTCAATGACATCGTTACGCGTAAAATTTGGTTTAGCAGCTCGAGATAAATTCTCCGTCGATAAATTTTTCGAGTTCCATTATTCGAGTTTGCTCCACTGAAATAAACCCTTCTTTTTCTTAGGCGAAGAATCCAGCACTAATGTTTTATTATAGTCGCTGCCGTCATTGGCGGATAAAAACACCGTGTCTCCTTCGGTTTCGTTTAACTCCCGACCGTATGACTTTGAACGCGACAGTGAAGTTTTCGGAGTGGAGCTTCCACGTGGCAGGGTTTTCTTAATACGCAGTGATCTACGAGTGATCGTAGTCAATAAATCGCGATTCCCTATAAGACTGGAGGGAGTACCTATATCTTGCAGTAATTGAGCAAACTGAATTCTCCCGATAGCTTTCACCGTTTTTCTCTCACGTATCGCGTCGTTTATAAGGTCGCTAATATTCGATCCCGCTACAACAACACCGTCTATAGTCACGAGTCCGCCTCTATCTCAGCTAATCTTCGATGACTGAATATTTAGCAAAAATTTTAATAACGCGTTTGCTTTAAAACGATAATTTGCGGCACACTGCCGAGTATTTCTTTGATCTTTTCCGGAGATTGAGCGCGTTTCTTCCCGAAACTACTCTCGCTAACGGTACCATCACTGCTGATTGAAGTATTTCTATGAGTTTGTATTTCCATAAGGTCATCATCAACGGACAAATCGATATCTTTATTCTGATCACCTTCGCCTCCGTCGCTGTCAACATTACTTGTGTCGTCAACGTTACCACGTGTATCCTCGCGCGAGTCATTGCGTAAGCGTCTTTTCGCTACCCGAACAAAGTGAAGATAAGGCTGAAGTACTTCCTTATACAATTTCCATCTTTCGTTTTCGTCGGTAGGAGTCGCGTGATTGAGAATACGCCACATCTCCGTGTCGAGACGCGATAAAGGAGTTCCAGGTGTCCGTACGGAGTTATCATTAACATTATTCCCATCTGATATCTCTATATTTTTATCTTTCGAAGCAATAGATGATATTTCCGGTTGTTGACGATGATGCATTTGTTGCATTCTTTCGAGATTTTCCGTAGAAATCAAAACCATTTTTTTAGCCTTTTCCATTATTCGGTATGATTAACGTACAAGTTATTCCTCTCTCTCTTTTATTTTCTTTTATAATTATTACTTTCTCCCGGAGAAAAAAATATATGAAGGTGTATTTTTCTTTTTTATCACTCACCGATAATCCGCGATAATATAGCACCGAGTATAGGACCGATTAGATACGGTAAGAATCCACCCCGTTGTATCAATAGCTTTCTTTTAGTCTTTAAATTACCGTGTTTTACGGCGACACGACGTATGATTGCTTTATGTTTTGCAAAACGTTTCTTTTCTTTACTCCCGAGCGGTACGTTACCCTTGAGCGTGTTAAAAACGCACTCTTGAATACACTTAATGAGATTATTGTCGGCGGTATGTAAAAATAATGCTCTTTGATTTTTATTCAAATAACACAAAGTTTTTAAAAGACAAGCGTTTCTCTCGCCGATAGAACGTCTTGCGATCTTTATTGCGCTGTCGGAAGAATTCTTTGACGTCATCGACGTCTCATTGATATTCCTTCTTTGTGTTACAATTATGACAAAATTGCGCGACTGACAAGTTGAATGTGCAATTACCGCCTTTATATCCCCCCACCTCTACTTCTCGTTCTACGCGGGATGTAGGTGTAATGCAACTTATCATCGGGAAAGATGCACGTGCGAAATCGATATTCGTCTGGAGTCGATTGTTTCAGATCGAGCAATAAATATCCGTGGGGTCGCGAGGTAGCATCGTAGTATGCTTCTTCCAGAAATTTCGGATCGTCGGGATCAAGAGACACGGTAGTGTCTCGCGCCTAGTTAAGGGCGTAGCCGATCCCGCTTTAGCGAGGCACTGTGTATCTTTACGCGAATCGGACAGTTGAGTCTATAATAAATTTCGAATCCTCAATAACGGCTGAAGCAATCGAGTTTATACTAGTCTCAATCGATAGATTGAGTTCGAATTATATAATGAAAGTGTTTTTGTTTCTGCTCTACGTGATTTGTAAGCAGAGATATGATAATGCAAAGTCTAAATATGAAAAATTTCTTTTAAGAAACGTCGTCGTCGACCACGCATACATAGTAGTATCGTGCTACACGTATTCACACGTATACAACACATGTGCACACATATATCACACGTACACAACACATGCAATAGATGCATGTATTGGTTTTGTCCACCTCTCACGTTTTACAACAGATGGCGATAGTGACGCTCCGCGATATTAAGGTTATATTGGCAGCGTGCGGGGTTATGTACACATCTCTTGATTACATACACACGTAACATGTACGTGTCTTTTGATTTATAATATATATAATATTTTCTTGTTACGCTAATTTTGTCTTGATATTTTTACGTCCAAAGGATGAAGTAGGAGTGATATTAATGGGATTAGATAGAAGCAACAGTGTTATAGAATTCGACAATATACAAGATTTGTGTTCTATGCAAGTTGGAAACTGGAAATTGATAGAAAACATCGAGAAATTACAAACCACAAATCAGCATTGTTCTTGGATGGAAGCAATTTATGCTGCGATTGAATATATCAACCATGTGAATGCAGGTAAGTATATCTAATAATATATATATATTTTCTTGTTACGCAATTGAATAAACTTTACTAAACAATGTTTTATTGTATAATATATTACTTGAAGAAATATGGTATACAAATACAGAATTTAGAGCAATCGTTGTTAGATGTGGATCGTACATCAGCTAGATTAAATTTTTTAACTCCTAGGTGAGAGGATCTGTGAAGCAGCTATTTATTTATATAGACAACATCTGATAAATAAATTTATTTTTTAGATATGTAAATCGCAAAGGTGTTGCTTTGCCTACAAGTAGCGAAGAAACAAAGCGCGCCAAGAGAGAAAATTTAGAGCAGAAGCAGATTCTCGTTGCTGAATTGTGTGCTATTCACCCTTTTCCAGCATCCTTGTGGAGACAAGCGGTCTGGTTACCTTGCATATTGTATAGAATTAACGCTTTGCTGCTTGCTAATCAAATACGATGTCAAGTTGCGCAAATGATAAATTTGGGGCAACAAGTTTTGAATTCAGGTATGCATGTCATAAATAAAAAAAAATCTACATATATTTCGAGAAGACATATATTAATGACAATTATGCAGCGCGGGAATAACTATTATATGATAATATTAAAATATAGAAATAATATTTATAATTGGATTTGAAAAATATATTTTAGATTTCGAATGGCCGGCATTAGATTTTGGATGGAGCTTGGCAGAAGTATTGAAAAGATCAAAGGAAACGGAAAATGCTTTCCTTGTAAATATTGGAATGGAATTGTTCGTCATGGAAACATCGAGAAATTACAAACCACAAGTGTACTTGACATTACAGTGTATTTGACATTAGGATCTCTATTTCTCACAACAGAGTTTATAACAATCTCTTTAGATATATTAAAGTGCGGGTTATAAACCGCAGTTTCTGCTGAAGTATCATGTCTTTAAACAGTCTTTTCGCACATTTTTCTATGCAGTCGTATATAGAACTATATACGATGAAATAAACGATGTGTAACTATAAACTAATAAACTATTTGCTTATCTTGTAATACTTAATACTAGCTTGCAGTCTTCTCGTTATATCACATTTTTTAAAATTATTATATTAGAAGAATTTATCAGTAATTTATTATATTAGAATAAAACTTTGTATGGCAGAATTCATAAATACATCAATGGTTTCTGTCTTAATATAAGTCCGTAAGGCAGTATCTTCGCACTCTATTATATCACTCGTTTTATCAAATGCCAAATTTTTACACACATGTCATTCATAGCCTGAAGCACCGCAGCCTGTACAAGAAGAATATACGATGAAATAAACGATGTGTAACTATAAACTAATAAACTATTTACTTATCTTGACATACATTTTGAAGTATAATACTTAATATTAGCTTGCAGTCTTCTCGTTATATCACATTTTTTAAAATTATATATATAACGTGCAATGTAAGTAAATCACTCATTCGCTCACTCATTCGCTCACTCACACACACACACACACACACACACACACACACACACACACACACACACACACACACACACACACACACACACACACACACACACACACACACACACACACACACACACACACACACACACACACACACACACACACACACACACACACACACACACACACACACACACACACACACACACACACACACACACACACACACACACACACACACACACACACACACATACACACACGGTGCTGTGCTTCAGGCTGTGATTTCATATTCTTCCACTAACTCTATTTGATGAACTCTTCATTATTTTTGGATGCCTCCGATAGAGGAGTACTCTGATCACTATCAACTCCGCTGGCTTATCCACTGGTATCATTCAATGAATCTGTAAAATAAAAAGTAATTTCTTTGTAAGTTGTAATTTACTTTTAAATATTTCATAACTTACTATTACAATATTTTATACTTACTATTACATGTTTATGTATATAATATTTCCGCGTCCACGTCCGCGGCCACGTCCTCGTCCCCGTGCCCTGCTACCGGCTCTTGCCCATCGGGCAGTTTTTTTTTTACTGTAAGAAAAATATTTATATTATATATTTATTCATATTTTATTTAAATATTTGTGTGTGTGTGTGTGTGTGTGTGTATGTGTGTGAGTGAGTGAGCGAATGAGTGAGTGATTTACATTGCACGTAATCTTCTTGTACAGGCTGTGATTGATTCTGCTGCGGATCAGCAGCCACCACAACCTGCAGTGGTGGCTGCGTTTTTTTCTGCTGCGGATCAGCAGCCACCACAACCTGCAGTGGTGGCTGCGCTTCTTTTTGCTGCGGATCAGCAGCCACCACAACCTGCAATGGTGGCTGCGCTTCTTTCTGCTGCGGATCAGCAGCCACCACAATCTGCAGTGGTGGCTGCGCTTGTAATGTTAATAATTGACGTTGCAGATTTCTTAATTCCGCTCTTAAGATGTCATTTTCTTGGATTGCACTTAATTCTTCGTTATTCTTCATTATTGCACTTAATTCTTCGTTATTCTTCGTTTTATTAATGTCCCTGTGTCCTTCATTACTGTCCCTCTGAAATAAAATCAAAGAAAATGTTATTGTAATACAATTTTTATTCGTAGAACTACGAGTGAGTATAAAGCGTGGTCTACAATAGCAGTAAGCAGTAAGAGTAAGCAGTACGAAATGGGATTTGTCCATTTTGTCGGGAGTAATGAATAAATTTCATTTCGTACTGCTTATTCTTACTGCTTACTTACTGCTATTGTAGATCACGCTTTAGAATAATTTTAAGGTTAAATATCAATCTCGTTTTCATTCTCTCGCTCAAAAATTTAAATTTACTTACGGTTTGTTGTTTCGAGCTGCTGCATGCAGTTGTATCGCTCTTTTTAGGCATCTTTGATAGATGTACACGCAGTGCGACTCAGGATTCAGCAAGAATACGAAAGAGACGTACAGGAGACGCGCCAAATTGGTTCTATGCATGGGATGCGGAAACGTTTGCCGCGCGGCAAAAAGCAGTACGTTGATTGGCTACCGTTTCGCTTCTTGCGGCGCGACAAGCGTTTCCGCGTCCTATGCGCAGAAACCCTATAAGGTGTGGTACACATGAAACTGACAACATTATTGTACACTGTGATTGTGAGTATAAAGAGACAACTTTCATCACAGAACAACTTTCTGTGCATTTCACAGAGTTGTTTTGCTAGTAGAGCAATTATTATAAAAAAACATTGGAGGAAGATCCAGGTATGTTTATTTTTATATTATTAATAAAATATATATTGTACAAATAACTATACTTTCTTGTTATACAATCATCCAACTAATTGTTTCATAAGTATATAATTGCTGATATAAAATAAAAAATTATATCAACAATTATGTACTTATGAAGGAAAGTAGGATGGTAACAAGAAAGTATAGTAATTATAGAGAAAGAATTTATTATAACCTATTTATATATTATATATAGGTAATATTTAATATCACATGTATCGTATATAGTAATAATGCAAAACGTAGATCTTGCTATTTTTTCATAATATATATATTAATACAATGATATTAGTAATGATTCTTTTGTGTGTTACGCTACCATTTTATTATTTTTTTCATAAGAATAACTTAATTTTTTTCTTATTACGTTATCATCCTACTATTCCTTTCATAAAGATATAATTGTTGAAATAAATAAAAAAGTGAATCAAAATTAATAAATGATATAAAGAGATACTTATAAAGAATATGTATCTATATATATATTGATAGCTTATAGTATTCACATAGCACTGTTATGAGAGCTATTAAGATATCAAATATGTACATTTTTAAATTTTCATTTTTAGCTTATTTGGTTCCTTGTTTTATATTAATAATAATATATTTATGAAAAAAACTATTAGTATAATAACATAGCAAGAAAGTATTTACGAATATATAATAATAAATTTACTAAAGAATGTATATATGTATATATATATATATATATATATGTGTGTATATATATTCGAAAATACTTTCTTGCTACGTTATCATACTAATATTTGTTTCTTTCATGAATATATAATTTATTTAATATAAAACAAGGAGGTAAATATAAGCTAATAATAAAAAATAATGTAAAATGAAAATATAAAAAAATGTACATTTTTGATATTTCAATAATTCTCATAGCAGTGCTATGTGGGTCTATAAGCTATCAATATATGTATATACATATACAAAATACATATTCTTTATAAGTAATCTCTTTACATTATTTATTAGTTTCTATTCACTTTTTTATTTTATATCAACAATTATATCTTTATGAAAGAAATAGTAGGATGATAGCGTAATAAGAAAAAAATATAGTTATTCTTATGAAAAAAATAATAAAATGGTAGCGTAACATTCAAAGAGTCATTACAAATATTATATTAATATATATATATATTATGAGAAAATAGCAAGCAATCTACATTTTGCATTACTACATACATGTGATAATCTATATATATGCTATACTAATTTCTTTCGTTATAATAACTTTCTTTTTACACTACCATCCTACTATTTCTTTCATAAGTACATAATTGTTAGTATAATTTTATATTAGCAAATATATATTTATAAAATAATTAATTGGATGATTGTAACAAGAAAGTAGTTATTATTATGAAAGAAATATAGGACATCACATATATGTAGTATCGCATATGTAGTATCACATATATATATATATATATATAAATATGTTTTTTATTTTTATATCGCTAGTAAAATAATCAACAGGGTAGTTAAATTAATCGACCACACTAGCCAATGAATTTTTCTAAGTTTTTTACTTTATCGACCATATGGTTGTGGTCTTTATAAAGTACAACTTGAAATTATTAATTACAAATTTTTCATAAGTGAGAAAAATATTGGTCCGAAAGTCGCTGAATCGGGAATCGAAGCCGACGGATATACAAGGCGTTATTTACAAATAAACTATATAAAAGCAAAAAGAGAAAAGTATTGTTTCGAAGGGTCTGAATAGCTTAGAGGTAAGAGCAGTCGCCCGGAAAGCGAAAGACTCGGGTTCGATTCCCGATTCAGCGACTTTCGGACCAATATTTTTCTCACTTATGAAAAATTTGTAATTAATAATTTCAAGTTGTACTTTATAAAGACCACAACCATATGGTCGATAAAGTAAAAAACTTAGAAAAATTCATTGGCTAGTGTGGTCGATTAATTTAACTACCCTGTTGATATATATATGGTATTTCTTTCATATTAAATATATATATATATATATTTGACGTGTATTGTTTTAATATAATGTTAAAATTTAAATAAGAAGTATATTAAATTAAAAAAATTATTTGTAGTTTTTCATTTTAATTTAAATATCTTTGAAATTATTAATTATTAAAGAAACGTTTTAAATAAGTTATTTAATCTTATTAGTTACGCAATCTTGTTATATAAAATTAAATTTAAAAATAAAGCATAATTTGTCATCTATGTATTTATTTGTATGTATAAAAGAGTTATATTTTAATAAATTAGTTATTTTTTAAATGTGCATTACAAATTACATTAAAATAAAATTTTTAATTAGGCAACCTTTAAGAAGATTTAAGAAAAGAAGAAAAGAAGATCAAGGAAAGAAGAAAAGAAGATCAAGGAAAGAAGAAAAGAAGAAAAGAAGATCAAGGAAAGAAGAAAAGAAGATCAAGAACAGAAGATCAAGAAAAGAAGAAAATCAAGAAAAGAAGAAGGGTCAAGAAAAGATTAGGCTGCTGTGCGCCCACACAAGGCTCCTGTGCGCCTACAAAAAGTGGCTGCTGTGCGCCTACAAAAAGTGGCTGCTGTGCGCCCATACAAGGCTGCTGTGCGCCTACAAAAAGTGGCTGCTGTGCGCCCATATAAGGCTGCTGTGCGCCTACAAAAAGTGGCTGCTGTGCGCCCATACAAGGCTGCTTTGCGCCTACAAAAAGTGGCTGCTGTGCGCCCATACAAGGCTGCTGTGCGTCTACAAAAAGTGGCTGCTGTGCGCCCATACAAGGCTGCTGTGCGCCTACAAAAAGTGGCTGCTGTGCGCCTACAAAAAGTGGCTGCTGTGCGCCCATACAAGGCTGCTTTGCGCCTACAAAAAGTGGCTGCTGTGCGCCCATACAAGGCTGCTGTGCGCCTACAAAAAGTGCTTGCTGTGCGCCCATACAAGGCTGCTGTGCGCCTACAAAAAGTGGTTGCTGTGCGCCCATACAAGGCTGCTTTGCGCCTACAAAATGTGGCTGCTGTGCGCCCATACAAGGCTGCTGTGCGCCTACAAAAAGTGGTTGCTGTGCGCCCATACAAGGCTGCTGTGCGCCTACAAAAAGTGGTTGCTGTGCGCCCATACAAGGCTGCTTTGCGCCTACAAAATGTGGCTGCTGTGCGCCCATACAAGGCTGCTGTGCGCCTACAAAAAGTGGCTGCTGTGCGCTCAGACAGTGGCTGCTGTGCGCCGATAAATTATTATACATATTTACAAAAAATTGTATCTTATAATTATTATATTTTTATCGAATATATATATATATATATAAATAATGTCTGTAAAGACAAAAAAACATAGAATTCTATCACCTACAGATAAAGATATAATCATTCGAGGTGAATGGTTAACCGATATACATATGGAATATTTTGACTATTTATTGCAAAATTGTTCATATTATGGACCTGTCGAAACATGGCGATTACAACTTCCTGATACTATTCAGCCTATGCCAATTGATAAAAAACATATACAAATATTACATAGTTCGTCAGGCCCATCAGATGGATATTGGATGTGCAGTTATTACGATACAAAAAATATATTTATTGTTGTGTGCCTCGAACAAGGCACTGGGGTTGCGCCGAATTAAGGATGAGGATCCTCGGGTCGACCGGGACGTCGTAGGAAGATAGGAGGATTATTCTCTTTGGTTTTTTCTTTAAATATATTTTTATTTCGGATTGAATATGGTTTCACTTTATTTCTCGTCCTTTCTTTAAATATACAGGGTGTCCGGTAATAGTCGCATCAACCGTCGTGTGCAGGTAGAGCTAGTTAAACCGAATAGAAAAGTCCTCTACCATTTTGCGATATTCTCAATAATAAGAGAGATATTAATTAATAAAGATCGGCCAATTCGCGTGACGACGGCGAGAAGAGACAGCCCAGTTTTATGTCGTTACTAAGCATGCGGCGAAAAGAAACAGTATAATGTTACACGGTTGCTAAGCGCGCGATGAAGCGGGGAGGAGCGCTTTACAAAAGACAGTAACTCCATACGAGTAGCGCTAACTCTGGACCCCCGAGTGGGCTGTCTCTTCTCGCCGCATGCTTATCATCGCGCGAATTGGCTGATTTTCTTTAATTTATTTCTCTCTTATTATTGAGAATATCGCAAAATAGTAGAGGACTTTTCTACTCGGTTTAACTAGCTCTACCTGCACACGACGGTTGATGCGACTATTACCGGACACCCTGTATATTCGCGTAACATTCGATGAGCGTATATTCGTATTCCTCTCAATAATTCAAGTCTTTATTAGTGAGTCTCGTTCTGATGTTCCGGTTTCTTATTAGTGATTTCGTTACTTCTCATTCAGATCTTAACTTGCGACTGCCCCGCGGGCTGACTCTCGGTCTTTTATAATCTTTGTTTCTTGAATTTCTTTCGGGAGAGGCCCTTGGAAACAGGTCTCTGATTGGTTAGTAATATTCACGCGTTTTTATTCTAACTGCAAGCGAAGCAGGTTGAAGTCGCAGGTCTTCGCTTGCATCTCGCGATTTCCGGTGCTTCGCGCGTGTCTCGCTGCGTTAGCGTTTTCACGCGACGAGCGTTTGTCGAGAGCGCTCTTTTATACGTAAAAATATCTTATAATATTCTATAAAAATATTTAGTGAATTCTTATTCCTAATAACTACTGGTTATAGTTCGGGCTATAACATTATTTATGATTCATTAAATAATAAAAAATTACATAGACATCATGAACAATTCTTGAAAAGATTATTTCCAACATATAACTTCGAAAAAAATTCTGTCCAATTTCCTACTGTACAATACCAACCAAACGGTAGCGATTGCGGAGTTTTTGCAATAGCCTTTGCAATTTCATTGTTATTCAATATTAAACCCGAAAAAATAAAATATGATCATAGTTTAATGCGTTTGCATTTAATTAAGATTTTTGAATCTAATGTTATTGAGCATTTTCCACAATATACTCCTCAAAAGTTGCTTCTATTAGTAGTAATAAAAGCAAGAGAGATTGAAGCATCTCGTAAACGTACTATAATGTGAGACGGAACAACAATATTTGAATCGGTTAGAAAAGCAACGTCATATTTACCAACTTAAAAAAGAGTTAAGTAATAATCAATTACAATTAACGGAAAATAATTCAAAGAATTTAATGAAAACAAACAATGATATTTATGAAGAAACTAAGCAGCATGATTTGGAAAATCACTGTATAAATAAACGTGCACGCTATTCACAAGATTTAGAAAATAATCATAATCAATTACAGTTAATGGAAACTGCTTCAAAGAATTTCATGAAAACAAACAATATTTATGAAATTAAGCAGTCTGATTTGGAAAATCACTGTGTAAATAAACGTGCACGCTATACACAAGATTTAGAAAATAATCAATCTAAAAAACATGATTCATATGAGCAAGATTCCGAAAATAATTGCATTGAACAGCACGATCTGTATAAACAAAGCTTCGAAGATAGACGCGCTAAACGACGCGATCGTTATAAACAAAATTTAGAAGACAATCGCGCTAAACGGCGCGATCGATATAGACGAAATTTAAAAGATAATCGCGCTAAAAAGCGTAAACGATATGAACAAGATTTAGAAAATAAACGCGCACAAAAGCGTATGCATTATTCAAAAAACTTTGAGCATGAACGAGATAGACAAAAAAGATTGAATCCTAATCACAAATGGCTTTATAATAAGCGATATTATTAGACAAAAAAACAAAAAATCAAGACAAAATCTACATTTGAAAAAAAAACTTGCAATATTGCTAAAAAATTACTAAAAAGTATAAACAATTCTGGTCGAAGAATACCATAAAACTTCGTAATTGTTCAGAAATATTTATAAAAAATATTATTGAAAAAATCAATATTAAAGGTCACATTGAGAAACGATTGGAAGCTGAAAAAATTGTACGTTGGTGCATGTGTATTAGGAAAAATTATATTCGCAATATATACAAAATGTTAAGTTTGATTAAAAAGAAATCAGAAGTGTATTTGACTCTTGTCGCAGATTGTTCTACAATCGAAGACAAATTAACTGCGCTATATGGCGAATCTAGACATACAGCCTCATCTGAAAATTATTTCATTGAGTCTACATATCATCATGATGTAAATCCATTGGAACCTTTGGTAATGAATGTAGAAGGAAAAGTAGTAAACATATTACCATTAACAACAGAACAAGCTAAAAAATCTTGGTCGTGTAATATTTCAAACTATAAAATTAACAATCCGCTTTTAATTGACCGTTCTCAGAAGTCTCTTAAAACCATAAATACATGTATCTTAAACAATGAACCAAAACTGATGTGTAATACTGCAAGCTGTAAAATTAACGATCCGCTTTTAATTGATCGTTATCAGAATTTTCTCGAAACCGTAAATACATGTACTTTAAAAAATGTACCAAAACTTATGCAAAATATGCAAAATATTCATAAATGTACTATGAAAACTTCAAATGAGAAATTGGGTCATACGCGTAGCTGTTATATTGATTTAACACTTTGCGAAGGAATGTTTCTTCCAGTTCAATTATTATCGCCTCATTTTCCAAAAGTAAGATATATGAAGCGTTTAATTTATCAACTTACATATTTTTATCGAAAGTTGGAAAATCTAGATGATGCATTAAATAATGCTGATATGAACACTTTGAATGAAATTGTGACTTCTGCACAGGAGAAAGTAGATATACAGACATCAACGGATTGATACAATTTTGAGTGATGATGATATTATGTTTAAATATCGTTTAGCATTTAAAGCATTGACTAAACGCTCTGTGGACACACCACGACATGTTTGCGTATCATGCGAGAGATTGTGTTATAAAAAAAGTGTTTCTAAAGTCAATAGATGAAACTGAATTATTAAATGATCCGATAGAAGAGATAAAAAATGATACGTTAGAAGGTCAACGGAAAGCAATGTTGACTCAAGTGACTAATGCTGAAAACGATGGCTATTACGAACAATATACCATCTATCCCTTATATGAAAAGAAAGCAAATAAAACTGCGACAGCTTTATATCAAATGTTAAAAATTCAGGACTTGCCTCTGAACAATCGTGAGTAACATTTAGATTTAATGTGTTTTCCAGATTTATATTCTTCTGGTATTAATGGACAATGTGAGATTAAACAAGTTAAACTTTATGATCATGAATTTATTAAATGTCGTTTGACATCTAAACATCCACAGTATAGATTAAATCTACAATATGTATTTTATTTATTGAACGATGCAAATATGCGTCAATTAAGTCGTGGAATTTTTCATAAAATGAATGTAACTAATCCGCGACTTCGTTATACAGCTGCAGAATACCTAGACGCAATGTCGAAAGAATTGTTGGAATCTAATTTGAGTACAATATTTGCCACACTTCGAAATATGAATATTGGTGTAAACCGAGAAACGATTTAAATTGTATGACGCAGCATTATGGACCTGCGACATGGTTTTTAACACTCAGTCCAAGTGAGTGGTTATGGGAAGATTTAGGTGAATATATTCGTGAAGTAAATGAATGGCATGACGCTTCCTTAAGCGTTAGCGCACTCGTTGTTAGAGATCCTGTATCAACATCCAGGTTTCTCGATAATAAGTTTCGGGCAATGCTTGACTTCATTAGGTCAAAAGATCATCCAATTGGAGAAGTAACGCACTATTTCTGGCGACGAGAATATCAAGGTAGAGGTATACAACATTTTCACTTATTAATTTGGAGTAAAAATGCACCAATTTTCGGTGAATCTACTATTGAGGAAGTTTCCAAATTTATTTCACAACATATAAGCTGCACAATATCGGATCAAAATATTTCGCCATTGTTGTACAGACGTGTTGATACGCATCAGCGACATACACATAACGATTATTGTCTTCGTTCTAAAAAAGTAGGACGTAAAGTTATTCGTCGATGTCGTTTTGGATTTTCTCGTCCCGTTACTGAAACTTTGAATATCAAGGATGTGGCAACTTCGATAGCCGGTAGAAAACAATTGAAACATAAAAGTAGACTTTATGATCTTCCTCGAACGGATAATGAAGGTAATATAAATGACTATAATCCTGTTCTTCTTACTGCATGGGAAGGTAATATGGATATACAATTTATTGGTGAAAAATCATCGCTGCTAACTTGGTATGTTACTAAATATATGAATAAAGCGGGAAAAAGTGAATTATCTGAGAATATTCTTGATAGTAAGGATAACAAAAACAAATCATTAGCAAGTCATCTTTGGATTGCTTTGCGATTTACGAATAATAGAGAATGTGGAGCTCTCGAAGCTGCTGATACATTGTTAGGTATTCCTTTGTATGGAACTGATCGAAATACAACCATCAGATGGTTAGATGTTAATCAAATACGATATAGAAAATTAAAAAGTCGTAGAGAAATTGAAGCTCTTGATCCTGAATCTACAGATATATTTTATCAATCTTTGATAGATGATCATTATCCACATAGACCAAACGAATTAGAAAATACGTCTCTTTATGAATTTGCACAGTGGTACGATATCTCAAAGATCAAACCGAAAAATAAGTTTATTGAATATTATAAAATAGGTAATGGTTGTTATCTTAAACGGCGACAGCGCGAATATCTTATTAATCATTTTAGATATAATGTTAATACATAGCCGGAAAATTATTTCTTTGCGTTATTGCCTATGTTTAAACCATGGCGAAAATTAGAGGATCTTAAAAATGAATGCGATACTTATACCGAATCGTTTCACAAAGTAAAACTGCATCTTTTAGAAGCATTGCAATATCATGAAAGATTAGAAGAATTGCAAAAAGCAAAGTTTGAAACTGCAAAACAGTTAGTTCAGCAATGCTTAGATGACGATTTGCAAAAAGAGCAGTCTCAGGATGATCCTGAAAATGCAATAGGTATTCAAAATATAGAGGCTGGTGAAGCAATGCAAGATTTTAAAGATCTTGGTGATAGAGCAATTCAAGAAATTGATGTATCTGAAATGATAGTAAAATTAAATACGGATCAAAAACGAGTATTTGATAAAGTTACCAATGCTGTAGAGTCCGATAAATCAATATTACGATTATATGTTAGCGGAGAAGGTGGTACTGGAAAAAGTTTCTTAATCAAGACTATTAAATGCTGGATAAAACAAAATCTCAACAAAGATACTGCTGTAACAGCACCTACTGGTATAGCAGCATTTAATATAGATGGTTTGACAGTTCATAGATTGCTTCAATTACCCGTTGAACATGGTCAAACTCCTAAGTATAAACAATTATCTGATTGTGTATTAAAAGTTTTACGAACAGATCTTAAAGATGTTATTCTTTTCGTAATTGATGAAGTGTCAATGATATCTAATTTGACTTTAATATATATACATCTTCGATTGTCTGAGATATTTGATACTAGTGATTGCGATGATGGTTGGTTTGGTCGAAAGCATATTCTTTTATTCGGAGACTTGCTTCAATTACCTCCTGTACGCGAAGATCTTATCTTTACACATTTATCAGATCAAAAAATTGCTAATTATCTTGGTTCTTTAAATGCTGTTAATTTATGGATTACATTATTTGAATATGATGAATTGATAATCAATATGCGTCAGCAAGGAGATAATTCATACCGTGAGTTATTGTCGCGAATTCGTATTGGTTTAGTGACAAAATCTGATTGTAAAATTCTAGAGAGTAGAACAATATCTTTCAAAGCTGATTCTTTCGAATCTTGATTAAATGAATTATGTGATTTTATTAACAGTTTATCATCGGACACTGTTTGTTTATTTCCTACTTGTAATATGTGTGATGTCCTTAATAATGCAATATTAAGTCGCATTACTTCCAAAGAAATATTATTAATTGCTGAAGATACGATTGGTTGTACATCATATGTAAAAAAGAAAGTATTAAAAGTATTGTCAAATAACGATGATGATAGTTCTCGAACAGCTGGACTTTCAAAACAAATTACAATTAAAATTGGAGCAAAAGTTATGATTCGGCGTAACATCGATGCCAGTTTGGGTCTTGTAAACGGTACAATTGCTAAAGTAATTTCAATTGTACGAGAAACATCTACTGATGACGTAGAAAAGATTAAACTTCTTTTACCATCAAGTTTAGAATATGAAATTGAAAGAGTAACGGCTAAATTTCAGGTATTGGATAGAGCGTATGTTATTCGAAAACAATTTCCATTATCTTTAAGTTATGGCATCACTATTCATAAAAGCCAAGGATTAAGTTTGCAAAGTGTTGTTATGGATATTGGCAACTCTGTATTTAGTTGTGGTCAAATTTATGTTGCCTTGTCGCGAGTAACATCTCTAGAAGGAGTGCATTTAATTAACTTTGATCCTTCAGCAGTAATAGCTAACGAAAAATCTATTATTGAATATAATCGTTTAAAACAGATATACAATCCGAAAGCAGAAATGATTGCTGTGTCAAAAGAACGCTGTCGTAAAGTAAAAGATGTTCCATGGGCGTTACCAAAAGTAGTTATTTCTGTTCAAAAATCAAATTCAGATCAAAAAATTCAACATACAGTTTTAAATAAAAGAATTAAAAGCACTGCTTGGGTCGTACGTGGTTTTCAGAATACAGACAAGGTTTCATGTTATGCAAATACAGTATTGCAATGTTTATTACATTTAAATATTATTAGGCAACAGTTGATTAATTGCGACAAAACAGATGTTTTACGCATATTAATGCATCGATATGAAAATGGAATGCGTAATCTAAATACATATGCAATACGGCAATGTTTAGGAGAATATTTTTCGAGTATGGTAAAACGAAATGCGTATGATTTTCTTACGGCACTTTGCGAAAAATATAATTGCATTAGAAATTTGATACAACATCAGGTAACTTCTACCAAGCGATGCAAAACGTGTGGTAATACAAAAACTATTGTTGAAAATAATATTGCTATTTCAATTTCCCTTGATAATTTAAAGGAAAAAAGTTGTAATCTTAATGAATTATTAAATTCTACATTTTCACATTGGTTTCACTTACACAACGATCCATGTGAATATTGTACTGGAACTGATCAAATATTTAAAAACGAAGTAACATTAACAAGAGAAATAATTGTTATTCGTTTAATACTATTTTTAGCACAAAATGGTAAATTAATAAAAGCAGAACACAAATTTAACTTATGTGCTGTTCCAACAACTAAAGTATTAATAGCGGGACAATTGTACAAAACGATAAGTGCTATGCTTTATGATAGTTCGTGCACCGATGAAGGTCATTATGTAAGCATATGTAGAGAAGGACTATCTAATATTTGGATCGAAATTGATGATGCAGAAGTTAAAAAGAGGCAGTGGCCTAGAGGTGCTAAAGATGTTTATATAATATTTTTACAAAAAATAGGTAATAAATAATACTAATTCGATATAAAATAAAGTAATTTTCAAGTTTATGATTACTATTTAATCATTTAATATTGTATTTCGATCAGTCCTATATAAAAAAATGTATCGTAATGTATTAGCAATTTCATGACAACGCTTTACATTCTGCATTATTCGTGAAGTGCAAAAAAAATATTTTTTACATAAATCGTTAATAATTTGTCTTTACTACTAAAAATGGAATGATATAAAAATACTTTTCGCTTTATTTATATATTTAATAATGAACTAGATAAGCAGCAACTATTATTCATCAATGGAAATATATACTTAAAGTAAACCTACGGAAGTGTCACTCACCGATTTTAATGAAACTTTGCACATTTGTAGAACTATGAAAAATATTCGATACGTATTTTTTTTTATCGGTCAAGGTTCGCTCTGAAGGGTTGAAACGACAAGGGTTGGATTTTATGCATTAGGTGGAATAAGTTGAATATTTCAAGACATTAAATAAGTATAGGGGTTTTTTGGGGTCGCCGAAACTGAATCTGATGTTAAAATTATGGAAATCAAAATGGCCGACCCAATATGGCCTCCAGGTACATAAAAAAAGTGTTCAGTTCGGCCTTGTAGGGTATGTTGTACCAAATATTTTTACCATGTACCAAAGTTTTATGCATGAATGTGACTGCTGATATTCTTAGTGCAGCTTACGTTGGTAACATTGTTCCTGCGTAAAATTTCGAAATCAGAATTGTGATTAGCGATATCAAAAACCTTGAGAAACACCGAAATTTAAATTTAACATTTTTTACAATATTTCCATACCCTACAAGGCCGAACTGAACACTTTTTTTTATGTACCTGGAGGCCATATTGGGTCGACCATTTTGATTTCCATAATTTTAACATCAGATTCAGTTTCGGCGACCCCAAAAAATCCCTATACTTATTTAATGTCTTGAAATATTCAACTTATTCCACCTGGTACATAAAATCCAACTCTTGTCGTTTCAACCCTTCAGAGCGAACCTTGACCGATAAAAAAAAATACGTATCGAATATGTTTCATAGTTCTACAAATGTGCAAAGTTTCATTAAAATCGATGAGTGATACTTCCGTAGGTTTACTTGTTAGACGTATAGATTGTATAATAAATAATAAATATTTTTAATGACATATTAGCAACAACTAATAAATTAAACTTTTAAAAATATTTTAAATAAAAATGGTTGTACAAGATAGTTATTTTTATCTATAGTAAGCAAAGAAGACCGTCGTATTTTGAAATATGACGGGGGTGGTGGCGGGTTCTTTGCTTATTTATTTAAAGATGTTATATACAAAAATGAATGATATAATCTCTAAAAACTCACCTTTAAAAAAAAGATTAAAAAAGGCGCCTAATTAAGGGCGCGCCAGTAACAAAAATTACTCATTGCAAACTCAGGTAGAATCCTATGAAAAATTAATCATTGCAAACCCATGTAGAATCCTATGCAAAATTAACCATTGCAAACCCATGTAGAATCGTACCCATTGCAAACCCATGTGGAATCCTTTGAAAAATTAACCATTGCAATCCCATGTAGAATCCTATGAAAAATTAACCATTGCAAACCCATGTAGAATCGTATTAAAAATTATCCATTGTAAACCCATGTAGAATCGTACTACAAAAGTAATGATATCAAAAAAAATTGCGCCAAGTGGAAGTAGAAATTGTACCAGTGGAAAATTAAAGTTGCAAACATATAGAGTCGTATAATGAACCAGTAAAAATTTAAATTTGCAAACCCCCCCCCATGTAGAATCGTACCATAAAAAACTTATCTTTTTAAAAAAAAGATAAACAAGATGCCAAGTCCATGCGCCATGTGAAAAAGTGTTACACAAAAAAGTATTTTTAAATAAAAAAATCTGTCAATTGACAAAAATTTATATTCTAAAATTAATATCTCTACAAAAAGTAATGTCCAAAAATTGCGCGAATAAATAAACATTTTTACAAAAAATTAAAATTTAAAAACTTATGCAAATTTAAAATTAATATAAAATAAAAAAAAAATAAAAAAATTTTAGTTAAAAAAACTTGGCGCGCTGCTAAGTTTCAAAATTACAATGCACCTTAAAGTTACATTAATTAATTTAACTACAAAATATATTTTAACTGCAATAAGTTTTAAAGTAACAATTTAATTTTAATATCATTAGGATATTATTTAGCAGCGCGCCAAGTTTTTTTAACTAAAATTTTTTTATTTTTTTTTATTATATATTAATTTTAAATTTGCATAAGTTTTTAAATTTTAATTTTTTGTAAAAATGTTTATTTATTCGCGCAATTTTTGGACATTACTTTTTGTAGAGATATTAATTTTAGAATATAAATTTTTGTCAATTGACAGATTTTTTTATTTAAAAATACTTTTTTGTGTAACACTTTTTCACATGGCGCATGGACTTGACATCTTGTTTATCTTTTTTTTAAAAAGATAAGTTTTTTATGGTACGATTCTACATGGGGGGGGGTTTGCAAATTTAAATTTTTACTGGTTCATTATACGACTCTATATGTTTGCTTTAATTTTCCACTGGTACAATTTCTACTTTCACTTGGCGCAATTTATTTTTTATATCATTTTGTAGTACGATTCTACATGGGTTTACAATGGATAATTTTTTATACGATTCTACATGGGTTTGCAATGGTTAATTTTTCATAGGATTCTACATGGGTTTGCAATGGTTAATTTTTCATAGGATTCCACATGGGTTTGCAATGGGTACGATTCTACATGGGTTTGCAATGGTTAATTTTGCATAGGATTCTACATGGGTTTGCAATGATTAATTTTTCATAGGATTCTACATGGGTTTGCAATGGGTTTTTTATATTTGACGCGAGAGGTGACGAATTTAAGCACGATCATGCGGATTTTTAAAAACTACACTGTAATTCGCGTTGAGAGATATGTCACGTTGTCCGCGTCCCTGATGGAAAAGATTTTGCGAAATAAGTATGACACTGAGATTCTTATGATGACTTCCTTTGTAGTACGATTCTAAACTTGGTAAACAGATCTACGATAGCATCGCATGATGATTCTCTCATAAGATCGTCGATTATTACCAATTTTGGAGTCAGTGGATCATTGGAATAATCTTCCGGACGCGGTAACCCCTCGTGAAATTCAATTATATTTTTCTTCGTTTTTAGTAAAGTATTACTGTTCGTTCTTACGTACTCCGTTTTTTCTTCTTCTTTACTTTCACTCGTTTCGTGTTGTAGTCGCTGATACGCATCTTGCCATTCGGCGTAATAAAATAAAATTCTTTCGAATCGAACATCGGCCATGTCGGATAAATACCTAAGAAAAGTTTTCACGAAAATCGTTTCCCCACATCCTGTAGGTCCGCAGACGATCGACGTCCACGGATGTTTCCACCGTACGTCCATTTCACGGAATAATTAATTTAGGTACTACGACTTCATAAATGAAAGATACTCACGATTTCATAAATGAAAAAATTAACGTATACGACTTAGTAACAATTACGTGAAAGTGTATATGTATGCGCGCGCGCGTGTGTGTATGAATGTGTAAAAATGTACACGCGTGACGCATAACTGTTTTAAAAATATTAAAGCGTTGGTTCAACTTAGTTATAAGCTTATTCCGGGGCGTTTCGGGGGCCCATCCGCGGCGATCGCATGCTCGCGTAATCGTTTTTTTACACGCGTATGAGCGAAGAGCACCGCGGCTCGTTCAGCCGATTCGTTGCCGCGGATGCGACGCGAGTAAGCGTTTCCGCTGAGGTGTGCTCGCACCAGCTTTTTTCCGGAGCACCGCTGCTGATGAGCTTACATACGCGGTGCTACTCGTTTGCTTTGTAACCGGAAATGATAAGTTTGAGAGTCAAACTATAATCTACGATGTAATGTTCTACATTTGCAGTAAGTACAGGAGTAGTGAGGATACAGAGTGGGTAAAAGTAAATGTTTTGATTAAGGTAAGAAAAATTTTATTTATTATTGATAATAATTTTTGTTTTATAAAATTAATTTGTACGTTTTAGCAGAATTATACGGACAATTTCATTAAAGCGAGGACAAAGTAATTCTACAAATACAATGTTAAAGTATACATCTAAAAACGTCAGGTTATTTATTTGCAATTGTACATTTCGTTCAATTTCCTGATAATTACCTTTGACGATAAGTTTTATAATTTCCCGATCTATAAAAAACGAAGGAAGTTTCAATTCTATTTCATTGATTAAATATCTCGCAGTTTCATTAACTGCGTCAACTATAGAAACTAACTGCATTAAATGCGCATCTACGCATTTTAGAATTTTTTCCAGTCCGAGAAAAGTAGCTTTCTGCATCACGATTGCTACGCTGTACGTTTTTCGTCTCTTCGTCGCAGGTTGCGTCTCTTCTTCTTCAATCTCGCCATTCTTCGTAGAATGTCCCTCGTTTTCCTTGTACGTTATCAGTATAGCTCTCGCTCCATAAGCACTGGTGAAGTTGATACAAATATTGCTGATAGCGATGGCACTTGGTCTTATTTTTTGATTTTCACACAAGTATACTCTCATCTCCTCCATATTGGCTTGAAACTGACTCCAAGTATCGAAATCGAAGCAAATTCCATCGGAAGATAATTTCCCGTTAATTTAACAATCGGAACGAAACAGCCCTCGTTCGTCGCTTGTAATCCCACATGTAACTTCTTTGTGTAGGAAGAATTAAGTCCATACGTTGGTGATAGTAATAAATATTGCCGTTCATTTCTCCCTTCGACGTTGTCGTTGTTAATATTCTTGATAATATTAGTCTCGGATTCCCCAGAATCGTTACTATCTTCGAAGCTGCCATTGTTATCACTTTTTGTGTAAAATTTAGCGAAGAATAGTCACAACACACGACGGGATAGTGAACTTTGGAGAAATTTTTTATCACTGTCGAAGCTAAAACTTCGAACGTCCGAGACAGAATAAGTACGAAACCTTGACTTCACGGGCGCTTATATTGCCTCAAATTTCAGAGAGAGAGAGAGAGAGAGAAAAGTGGGAGAAAAAATTTACTTACACAACTAAATAACGGAAAAATTATGATTTTTCATGTTCAAACTTGCACGCTACATAAGAAGTGTGCGAGTGTGTGAGAGAGAATGGGAAAAAGGAAAGGGAATGAAAAATTCTAGAATTATATTATCTAGAATAACAAATTTGTTTTAAAAAATTTTAACAATTTATCGTAACAAAAGTAGATAATTTTGAACAGTAATTTATGATAATACTTTAGCTTTAAGAAATATTTCCAAAAAGAAATGAGATACTGTCGTGTGTAAGAAAATTATCTGATATAGATTGCCGTCCAAGATGTCGGACAAGGAATGCTGAATGCCGGCGACGAGATAGCGTTCGAAGGATTTTGGGAAAATTCTAGAATTACATTATCTAGAATAACAATTAAATTTGTTTTAAAAAATTTTTTTTTCAAACAATTTATGGTAACAAAAGTAGATAATTTTGAACAGTAATTTATGATAATACTTTAACTTTAAGAAATATTTCCAAAAAGAAATGAGATACTGTCGGGTGTAAGAAAATTATCTGATATAGAATGTCGGTGCCTAGATGGCTGATGAGGGATGTTGAATGCCCGCGACGAGATAGCGCCCGAAGGATGTCGAATTTGGGAAAATGTGTGTTTACAAAGTTATTTAAGATAATAAAGTGCGTCAAATAATTCTACCAAAATACTTCTGCAATAAAATATATTTTTTTAGAGTAGCTAAGAAAAGAGCAGATAAGTTTTAACAATAGATAAGTTTTAAGAGCAGTAGGTTTTTCAAACAAGCTTAAAAATGAAAGAAAAATATTTTAGGATATATCGCTAACCTTTTTCTTTAAAATCTATATGTTACATGAAAAATAATTTAGATTTGACACTGCTCACTTTTCGAGAAGTAGGGAAACGTATATAAATTTCACGTAACGTAAGAAAAAAAAGTTTTACTAGTTCGACCGTGCGATTGACAACTTGCTCTGTTGCGACTTGTTCACTCATGATTTTTGCTAAATTGGTTAACTTGTCTCTTAACCAAAAACTGAAAAATGTCGGGAGTTAAAGTTACGGTAACAAAGTGCGTCAACTTAGCATCAAATTTGCTACTAACGTTTAACACAGCGCAATATTTATCCAGTTTATCGGATGAAGCGTCGGAGAACAATTACACGGTTTTTGAACGATTTGCATGTGCTAGTTCAAATACCTTACTAGCAATTTTATATAGCCTAGGACATTTTAACAGTGATAATCGATTATTAAGTTTCGCGGGTGAAATAATAGAAGTGCGCGAAGCGTTTGGCCACGAGGAGGAAGATGTAGCAGGACATATTGCCTTTCTGCTACTTAATTATCGGAGAAATCATATATCAGGTAATGAAATGTGTTTTAAAAAAATGCAATTAAACTCCAAAAATTCTCAGAACTTAATTATCTTAAATTTTCGAATTAATAATTTATAGAACGGAATATTCCCGCGAATGTGGTACGTATAGCTCCCGTACCGCGACAAAGACGACAGAATGAAGAAGAGCTCGTCGACGCACCACCTGCACGTAAGTGTTACATACGTTGTGTAAATAAAATATTAAACTTTATAAAATTTTCAATAAAACATTAAATTTTTAGGGAGAGCACGATTAAACGAAAATGCAGTTGAGGTAATTCCGGTTATTTCGTTATCGTCAGGTAAGCTTCAATTTGAAGAAAATAATGTAAAAGAAAAATGTAAAAAATTTTTACGAAATATATATGAATATATCGTTTTTAGATAGCGCAAATGACGATGACAATAATGCGGACATTGACAGCGTGAGCTCAGCCGAGCCTGAAATATTTTCACCCCGAAAGTTAATACTTTAAAATTTATTTATAACGTTTTACATGAGCGAGTAAAATATATTATCTTCTTTATGATTTTAAAGTTTTCCCAATGATCGCAGAGCACCTAAATAGAATGCAAGAAGAAAAGGAAGAAAAGGAGGAAGAACAGGAAGAGCTTTGGGAAGAAGAAGAGGAAGAAAAAGAAGAAACAGAGGAAGAGCAAGAAGATCATCGGGAAGAGGATGAGGAAGAAGAAAATCAAGAGAAAGAAGAAGAAGACGAGAGAAGCGAATTCGATCCTCGGACGGAAGGTAACGCCGTTATTTTGTCTTTTACCAAATTTTTATGTTTGAATTCAACCTTAAACGAATTTAAAATTTTTTATTAGAAATTCGTCACTTGTCGATTAATTAGTCTCCGGAATATTAACGTAGAAGGAGAAGGGTGCGTTACTCGAAGCATGTCGATTACCATCGAAAGGTGAGTTATCTCACTATATTATGACGCTAGCAGTTGAGCAAAGATTAAATTCGAACATAAAATAAAAGCAATATTATCATAGTATTTTATACAATTTATATTTAATTTTACAATTTCCTTTTTTGATAGTACAAAGTGGCGGAGGGGTCAGAGGTCACGAGCAAAATGAGAGATTATTATCGTAAAATAATGAGGAAGTAATCGCGAGGGAGGAGAGTAGATATGGGCCACTATAGCGAGTCAAAACAAACCCCCACCACTCGGCCACTGGCGCCAGAGGGGCTAGACAGGGCTTCTCGATCCGTGATTGGTCGATCTAATAGGGGTCATTAGGCCCAGGGCTCTGATAGGCCTAACTATAGTGGCCCAGCACTCTGATTGGTTGGTTTTTGGGAAGAGAGTGGGAGAGTAGGCAGGATTTTTGAAAAAAGCCGACAAAATGGCGATAAAAATCGAGGTATAGCGAAGCCGGCGTGGGGGTTTATGACACCCCGACCGTCTATGATAGGCTCTAACTATAGTGGCCCAGCACGCTGATTGGTTGATTTTTGTATTTGGTGGGGAAGGGGGAGAGCGGACAGGGTTTCTGAAAAAAAGCCGACAATATGGCGATAAAAAAATCGAGGTATAGCGCTGCCGTCGTGGTTTATGACACTTCGCACGTCGCACGTCTACCTGTAGCGATAGAGCGGATAGGCCCCGGTGACTATGTATAGTGCTGAAAAAAGATAAAAAATATGAGCATACACTAATTTCGACTGACCGCTTACTCAGTGTCGTATTGTCAAATATCGTCAGCACCGTCGGTAACAAAAGAAACAAAAAATAAGTAAAAAATACAACTGGCCAGCGTCCGTTTACAATTTCGACTAATCGCTTACTCAGCGTCGCATTGTCGGATATTATTGGCAGCTCAGGTCACAAAGGAGGCCTAAGAGAAAACACGTGCGTTCGAGTTCGTATTTAGTAACGCTATGTCCAGGTTTTATTGCTGAAAAGAATAAAATTATTTCGAAGTAAAGGGAGGATAGAGAGAAGGAAAATATTAGACAATTTGAAGTACAAAATTTTACTTTATGCTACTTTTTAAATAAAATTGATATTATTACATAGACGTGATACATAATATATATTTTCTTTATAGCTTATTACACTTAAAATTACAGGAACAAAACATTTTATAAATGTTACAATTATTGTTACAATTATTACTAATACTATATACAAATACTACAACTATTACAATAATTTACATTACTTTCCTAAAAAATGTATAAAATTCTTATATCCTACTTTGAAAGAAAGACGTGGAAGACCGAAGAAAATACGCGAGAAAAGAATATTATTATTCCGATGATAAATAACCGTGCGGAACTGAGTAGCGGCTATTAATAAATCTATGTTTTACCAATACTGGTGCGCATATTTTCGTCTCGTCCCGCGTTACAATTTCATGAAACGCGATGCGTCGAATTGCTCTAAAACGTAGATTTATTGTAGTTTTCTTCTTCTCCTACGTCATCTTCTTTTTCTTTTTCTTGATTCTTTTCTCGCGCTAATAATAATTTTTTAATGCTCTTAAAATTAACGTGCCGCGAATTCTCGTAATTAAGGGTTATTCCTTTAACTTTACAAGTCTCATATTCACAGCCCCCGGGTGTTCGCACAATGTAGGCGTAAAATTTTGGGCCACCGGACACGAACTCTTCGATGTAGCTACCGCGACCGTAGCTCTCGAGCTCGTTGGTCATATCGCCTAAAAAATTACCCGTGCACGGCTCATATTCATGCGGATCACCGGTGCTCACATAAATACAGGAATCGGTATCGTAATATAACACGCGGCGATCTAAACGCTCTAAATATTCGTATAATTTTAATCGTGCTTGCGCGGTCGTATATGCAGCTATTACTACGTTGGTTATCGGTGAGGGTACGACAGCCTCTTGTCGCAATCGCCACGAAACATATATTACCTCGTCGTTTACAGGTAATATATCGGTTATCTCGTGCTCGGGATTTGTTAATAATGACATAAAACGCTGCTGCGTTTTAACGACTTCGGTGTTCGACAAATTGGATCGCTGGCCAAATTTTCCCCAGAATGAATTCAAACAAAGCTTCGCGACCGAACGTAAACCAGGGTTTCGCGCTATGTTACGCTTATCAGAACAATACCCTCGGTTTCCCCGTACTCCCTCAGATATTGCTCTTTAGCGTCATCGTCCTCGCATTCGCTCGGCCACCCACTTGCTTCCTGTTTAAGTTGTAGAAATGAGTTTATATATTCGGCGAACAATCCACCTTGCCGTGTTTCGCGATTATATTGACTAATTTCATATTGCCAAATTTCATTTACTTTTATCACAAGATAATCCTTTTCGATGGCCTTGCGTAATTCGCAGGACACCCACGTGCCCTCGAATTCGCGTTCGCTAGGACGCTCGTGCGTACACGCCGACTGCGAAAATGTTTCGCAGCAACTGCGACATAAGGCAAATAACAATTTTCCGTGCGAGCGATACGGAAGTACCGGATGAAATAAATCGCGCGGTGGAAGTACTGTACAACGTACGAGGCCTTCGACAGAGTCAAAATTATAATTCGGTGCCGTTCCGATTAAAGTGGAGCATTCATCTCCGATATAAATGACAGGATGGCCGATAGGGAAAGCACCCGTCTTCAATACATACGGGTACAAAGAACATACGTCCACGTAACGTATTTTCTCCGCACCCGAAATTTTGTAAAGTGTCGCGATATTTCCCGTACGTCCACCGAAAAATGCGTCGCAAGGATCGAGCGGTGCTGTTTCCAGCAACGGATGCTTCTCGAGAAATTCGCGCATCTCGAGATTATCTCGCATTTCTCGATTGAAAGCACCTCCCACTTTTCTGTCACCAAGTACCCCCGTTGTCGAAGTCGCCACGTGATCGCGAGAGTTCGCTCGTATCGCGAGTCAATCGTGTCTCTACGCTTCATAGCCGACGGAAGCGGTCTATCGCGATTTATCGGAAAGCACGAAGTACGTCCATGCCAAAAGCAGCCGTGGAATTGCAACACGTGACGAGATGTTATCCCCGTTTCCGATGTCTTTTCATAATAACCATCGACGAGTGTGCCGTCGTTCGTGCGATATTCACGTGCACGCCCTGCGTGGTTTATAGGATGACCGAGCTCGCGTTCCTTCCATATCAACCACTGCAAAGCTTTACGCGAATGCGTGTTCGCTTTTCTGTAGCCGCCTGCTGGAATGACACCTATCGTATTCGTGTGTAAGAAGTTTTTCCGAAAAACTGTCATACACGTCGAAGCAATAGTTGTACATTCCTCGAACGGGCATACATTTCCGCGATCTATAAAAATTTTTCTAAACGCCATGCACGCTCGTCGAAGTATATCAACATCGGTATGGCAATATTGCACTATCTCGCGTTGAAAATCAAACACAGAGTTTTTTAGCCGCATGTCAGTGTGCCACGCGAGAAAGCGTTCGCGCTCTTTCGATTTCATGGTTTCGGGAGAGTAGTAATGCGCGGCGGGTAATGGTCCAACATACATTTGATTTTCGACAGTATTGAATAAGTGCGGAAAGCCTTTATCCACTATATCCTCCAGCCCGAAAGCTTTCGGCAACTCGGATAAACGCATCGGCATATAATTTACGCTATCGATAAACTTTGTATGTCCAACCGTTAATACGACGATTTTAGTTCCGTTCAGAATAACTTTCGGCACGAGATTGACGCTATTTTCCACAATATGTTTCAAAATAAATTGAGCGTCGAACGCTTTCGCATTATGTGCTATGCATATGATCTGTTTGAAATATTTCGTCCTTCGCGTTGCGAAATCGACAAAATATTTCACCGGATCATTACGAAACACGAACTCTCGCACTCCGCACCAGCGACAACGCACGGACATGTCATTGTTTCGCGCGCACGCTTCGCAAATTTGTTGCGCGACGCAGAGTATCGGAACGTGTTTTTTTACTGACGTCGTACCTTCGATCGTCTCGTCCTGCCGCGTTTCGAAATCGTAAAACACAAATGCTACGCGTCCTTTTCTGTCTTTATATGAAAATGTGCTCGTTTCCTCATTATCAATTGTGCTTTTTTCCTCCTCGATGGCTGTATCTACTGACGTTGTCGTCGCTTCTACTACCGGAGGCGATGTCGACGACGATGGTCCGGCAGAGGAATTAACGACGCGTCGAAGAGGCCTCATATAGCATAAATGATTTCGAGGTTGCGCCGAATGACATAATCTGCAGTAAGAAACTCCGCATTCGTGTTTCGCTTTCGCTTTAACTACGCACCCGCATTTATCGCAAAATCGTAGGACACTACAAACACTGGCGGACGATCTACCGTCATATGATTTTTCACTACGATGACGCTCGAAACACGTTGCACCGTAAAACGTCCGATTGCACGCGCCGCATTTTACGTTTCGTACGTCAGAGTGATCGCACGCCGGCACGGTAAAACAACGCGGGCATTTATTTGAGCGGTGACCGCTACCTCTATCGTTTCGAAAGCCTACATTGCACGCTGCGCAATAATTACGAGAACCTGAGGCGGCTTTTAAATTTAATATAGGGCTGTAATGACGTGAATCCTCATAATACATAATATTTAGCGGATAAGAGGATTCACGTCCGAGAGAAGCGAGTATCGCTGTACCGTCATAGAACGGTTTCTCACCGCGACCGAAAGTACTAAAATTATATATGACGATAGCGATATTGTCTGCGGCGAGATATCGCTGAAAGCGCTCAATTTCATAAACCCCGCATCCCTCCTCGCGTATTATTACATCGGCATTTTTTGTTAATTCTAACGCCCACTCGCACTGTAACGCCGATTGCTGATGTCTTACTCTATTCCATTTTTCGTGTAACTCTCCCGTACGAATGTTACCGCGTTCGCAATAAGTTTGCGCTACTACGAGAGACCGGGGAAAACACAAGTTGTCGGAATTATTTATTTGGACTATTGAGCGCTTCGCGATATTTTCTCGCGTTAATGCGACACGCCCGCGCCCTAAAGGAACAGAGATGTTGTAAATAAGTACATTAAATTGTTCCGCGATATCGAGTCCTCCCGCGCTCTGCGCTACCGCGCTCACAAGGTCCCAAATATCCTCGTGGGTCAAATCACGCACTGGACGAAAGGATAAACCCGCGGGTCCGTGTGATAAATTCGGCGAATCGAACGATAATCCTACATAATCACCCGGTTCACTCGAATTTATCGCATATTCGTGAATTTCTCGAAACGCATTTTCTAAAGAACAATAAATATCTCCGCCTTCGGGTAATGGACGTATCGCGAAACTCGCCTCTCTACCGATTATCCCAAATCTCCTAAATCTACGGGCATTTTCACTAATCAAATTTATATAATTAAAATTATCGCCGACCTGCTGTTGCTGTTGTTGTGGTTGCTGTTGCGATTGTCGTTGCTCCTCCTCCTCCACCTCCTCTTCTCCATCTTCCGTCTCAGACGAGGTATTATCAAGATTTTCCTCTTCATTCTCCCCCCTCGTGATTACTTCTTCATTATTCTGCGAGTGTGATAATAATGTTCTCTCAGACGCGTTGTTTTGTCCACATCCTCTACCCCTCCGCCGCTTTGTACTATCGAAAAAAGAAAATTGTAAAATTGAATATAAATTGTATAAAATACTATAATATTGCTTTTATTTTATGCTCGAATTTAATCTTTGCACAGCCGCTAGTGTTATATTACAACGAGATAACTCACCTCGTGGTGATAATCGTCGTATCTCGAGTAACGCATCCCGCTCTCCTGCCGCTAATATTCCGGAGAATAGATAATCGGCAAGCGACGAATTGCTAAAATTTTAAATTTGTTTAAGATTAAATTCGAACATAAAAATTTTGCAAAAAGTAAAACAACTTCGTTACCTTCCACGCGGGGATCGTATTCGCCTTCTTCATCCTGCTCATAATTTTCTGCCTCCATTTCTTCTTCCTCTTCGTCATTTTCCTCCTCGTCTTCTTGCTCCTCTTCCTGGTCCATTTCTAATTTTTAATATTTGAAATTTTGTTATAAAAATAATATATAATTATAAAGTCTTATATTACTTCGTATATTCAAATTTCAGCGCTTTGTACTTATATTTTTAAATATCGTCTTACCTTGTGTGAACACTTCGCTATCCGCTGAGCTTACGCCAAAGATAGAATCGTTGTCGTCGTCGTCGTCGCCGTCGTCAACGTCGTCATTGACGTCGTTGGTTTCGATGTTATTATTATTATTAACGACTACAATATCATCTTCGTCGTCTAAAATAATACATTATATATTAAGATTATTACAAATTTTTTATATTTCTTTTAAAAATATTTTTATTATTTTTTCTAAAAATGTTATCTTATCAGAAATATCAATAACAGCAATCGGAACATTTTCCGGTGCGTGTATTCGTGCTCTTCCTGAAAATATTTAATTTTTTATCAGTAACTATTATATATTTTTACAAATAATTATTATATATTTTTAGTGCCCTGTAAACTTACGCGAAGGTCCTGCCTCGGGCTCTTCTTCCGCTCGACGTCTTCGGGTGGGGGGTACTACGGCGAGTTTTACAGAAGTATTCCGCGCTAGGAATAATTAAAAACGATTTAAAATTTAGGTTTATAATTTAATCACGGTCTCATATTTTTTCTCGTCGAAAGAATGGAATAAAATAATTACCTGTTAACTGTATTCTACGTTGATTCGCTACTAGTAGATAGGCTACATACCCACCCACATCCTCTTCTTCGTGTTGAAAAGCCTCGCGCATTAATATTATTTCTGCGGCGGCGTTTAATAGTTCTTTATCACCGCCGAAATGCCCCAATCTATATAGCACTCCTAGTAAAGAATTGGAGATCGAACCCGCGAATTTCATGAAAATATCGTAATTATTACACGGCTCTTCCGTCAGCCGTGATAAATACGACGCAGCATTTATCGTCGGCGCTAAATTCGCGGCCAAAGTTACGCATTCCGATATTAAATTTTTCAGAGCTGCCATTTTTTCCTTCTCGCTGCACTTAACGTTTACACGTAACTCACAACACACGACGATAACACGATACGTGAAAACGCGTTCACGAAGCTGCGTAGCTCGGATGATGTCAAACTCAAAATGTGCATTTTCTATTACGTTACGAAGAATTTATACTTTATATCCACGCCCACCAAAAAAGCAGGCGTTGAAAAATTCAACATTTTCTTCGTTTATATTTTAAAAGAATGGGAGGCTCGAAAAATTTTCAATTTTCTCGCTAGCGGTTATTTCGTTTTTCGAGAAGAAGGCGGACGTAGAGCATTCTTAATCTACTTTACTTACCTATCGGATGATGCTTTTCTTAACATCTAGGCGTGGCAGAAAAGATTTTAGTTATATAATTGGCGAACGTCGATTTTTTTTCTGACGAATATTCTAGCTGGTGTTTGAATTTTGCAACTATTTCCTTAGCAGCATCGGGGAAAATCATAAAATCATTTGCTCTTATTTTTTCAGCTACAAAAAAAATAGCTGTGTAGACTATAACCCTGTTTTTTTATCCTACCATATAATGTTGCGTGATCTAAATCACCGGCCTTACTTTTTTTTGTCTTCAAACATTTATTTTACTTTTATTACAGGCGATTTATTACACTAATCTTCGTCCTAATCCTGTGTTCTCGAGTTTCTAAATCCCATGCTATATTTTAAAAGAACAAAAATATTTTCAAATAAAATATAATCTCTCATACGTTTTCTTTTTGTTTAATGAGTTTTGTTTAAACATAAAAATTCGATTTGACATGAAAAATTGATTTTTTCGTTTATTCACTTACATATACAAATTTTTCTTTCGTCCTCTTCTCGCGTTACACGTGCGTCTCAATTCTCATCTCTAGAAATTTCTAAATATTTCTAGAAGTTTCTTATTTTTAACGCACAGGTCTGAACATGAAAAATCCTGATTTTTCACGTATAAATTATGTCTTCCCCACTTTGATTTTTTAAATTTTTGCGAGAGAGGGAGATTGGCAATATAAGCACATCGACAAATCGCTCTTCCGTATTCATTCGAATTCGAGCGTACGAAAACATAAGTTTGTGCTACGAAGAAAGAATTCCACGTGATTTTGCCGCCATTTTGCCGCGTGACTATTCGTGTCGTTTTACAAGTGAAAACAATGGCCACACGTAAGGAAGTAACTAATTTTGCGAAATCTGAACGCGATCGCAATATTCGCAAGACGGATAACAACGACAACATCGACATCGATAACGCCGGAAGAAACGAGCAACGTTATTTATTGTTATCTACAACGTATGGACTTAATTCTTCGCACACTAAGAAGATACACATTGGTTTGCAATCGAGGAACGACGGCGGTGGCTTCGTACCGATTGTTAAATTATCAGGCAATTATGCCGATGGAATTTGCTTCGACGTCGACACGTGGCAGAAGTTTCAAGCCAATATGGAGCATATGAATCTATACTTGAATGAGACTCAAAAGATTAAACCTGATCCCATTATTATCGAGAATATTTCGATCAACTTCACTACTGCTTATGGAGCGAGGGCTGTACTGGTGACATACAAGGAAAACAAGGATCATGTTGCGAATGATAAGGTGGAAGAAGAATCGCAGCCGCCGTTGAAGAAACGAAAAACTTACGCCGTTGCGATAGTAATGCAGAAAACTACTTTCCTCGGCTTGGAAAATATTAGAAAATGCGTGGATGCGCATTTGACGCAGTTAGTTTCTATAGTCGATACTGTTAATGTAACTGCAAGATATTTAATTAACGAAATAGAATTAAAACTTCCCTTGTCTTACATTAATCGCGAAATTATAAAACTTACTGTCAAAGGCAATTATCAAGATATTGCACGTAATGTACAAACGCAAATAAATAACTTAACATTTTTAGATGTTTACTTTGACATTGTATTTGTAGAATTACTTTCGCTTTGATTTAATGAAATTGTTCGTATTATTTTGCTAAAACGCGAATCTTAATTTTATAAAAAACAAAAATTATTATTAATAAATGAAATTGTTTCTATCTTCAATCAGAACATTTTCTTTTATCCTCCTTATAATATTGCCTCCTTGTGCCTACTGCGAGCGTAGAGCATTGCGACGTAAATTATAGTTTGATCCTCGAACGTTAAACGAGCTTATCATTTCCGTCACGAGTGAGCGGCATGGAGAGCACCGCGTACATAAGCTCATAAGTAGCGGTGCTCGGAGAAAAACGCTGGCGCGAGCGCATCTCCGCGGAAACGCTTACTCGCGTCGCTCCTGCGGCAACGTATCGGCTAAATCGGCCGCGGTGCTCTTCGCTCGTACGCGTGTAAGAAAACGCTAGCGCGAGCTTGCGGCCGCCGCGGATGTGGCCCCCGAAACGCGAGGATAAGCTTATGACACGGACAAAATCACCTTCAATATTTTAAAAATATATGCGACACGCGCGTACGTTTTTAACACGCACCCACACTCGCACACACACACACACACGCGCGCGCACACACACACACACACACACACACACATACACGCTCATACACAATAGTTACTAAATCGCATGCGTTAACTTTTTCATTTATGAACTCGTGAATAGAACCTAAATTAATTCCTAAATTAATTTCGCGAAATGGACGTACGATGGAAACATCCGTGGACGTCGATTGTCTGCGGACCTACGGGATGCGGAAAAACAATTTTCATCAAAACTTTTCTTCGTCATTTATCCGGCATGTCCGATGTTCGATTCGAGAGAATTTTATTTTATTACGCCGAATGGCAAGATGCGTATCGGCGCCTGCAGTGCGACACGAGTAAAAATAAAGAAGAAGAAACAAACGATGTACATAATAACGGATACAGTGACTTTGCTAAAAATAAAGAAAAATATAATCGAATTTCGCGAGGGGTTACCGCGTCTGGAAGATTATTCAAACGATCCGCTATCTCCAAAATTAGTGATAATTGACGATCTTATGAGGGAATCGTCATCGTGCGACGCTATCGTAGATCTATTTACCAAAGGAAGCCATCATAAGAATCTTAGCGTTATACTCATCTCGCAAAATCTCTTCCACCAAGGTCGCGGATAACGCGATATATCTCTCAACGCTAATTATATAGTAGTTTTCAAAAATCCGCGCGATCGTGCTCAAATTCGTCATCTCGCGCGTCAAGTATATCCCGACGATCCGAAATTTCTGGAAGAAGCATACTACGACGCTACCTCGCGACCTCACGGGTATTTATTGCTCGATCTGAAACAATCGACTCCAGACGAATATCGATTTCGCAGGTGCATTTTTCCCAGCGATACGTTGCATTACGTCTACATTCCTCGTAGATCGATTAGTCGAGCAGTAACGGAGGACGTATAAAAGGTCAGCATTTACATGCGAGACTTGTCAGTTGCGCAACTTTAGCGTAATGGTAACACGCGGAAAAAGACAGCAAAAAGAGACGTCGACGACGTCAAAAAATTCATCCGACGACGCGATAAAAATCGCCAGACGTTCCATCGGTGAGAGAAACGGCTGCCTTTTGAAAACTCTATATTATTTGAAGAAAAATCAAAGAGCGTCGTTCTTACGTACCGCCGACAATAATCTCATAAAGTGTATTCAAGAGTGTATTTATAATACTCTTAAAGGCAACGTGCCGCTCAATAATCACGAAAAAACACGTTTAGTCAAGCATAAATCTATCCTTCGACGCGTCGCTGCAAAACGCGGCAATTGGAAAACCAAGAGAAATCTGTTGGTTCAGCGCGGAGGTTTTTTGCCCTACCTTATTGCTCCTTTGCTCAGCGTTGTATTATCCCGGATTATCGGCGAGTAAAAAAAAAATACAACTCTGCAAATATTTGGTTTTTTCGTGACTAGAAAAGAAGTAATAAAAAGATTTGAAGCGTTCTCGTTCGTCATATGGAATAATGGACAGAGCAAAAAAAATGGTACTGATTTCTACGGAAAATCTTGAAAGAATGCGACAAACGCAACATTATCAACAACAACCGGAAATAGCGAAGACTACATCAATGCTGGATAACTCGCCGAAGAAAGAAAATACAATGATATCGAATGAGGAAAATGCTAATAATAACACCGTACGAACTCCTGGAACCTCCTTATCGCGACTCGACGCGGAAATGTAGCGTATTCTCAACCTCGCGACTCCCCTCGATGAAGGCGAAAGATGGAAATTGTATAAAGAAGTACTTCAGCGTTATCTTCACTTTATTCGAGAAACGAAAAGACACTTACGCAATGATTCGCGCAACGATACGCGCAATAATGCCGACGACGCTAGTAATGTTGACAATGACGGGGGCGAAGACGATCGGGATAAAGATACCGAGATGCCCTTGGATGACGAACTTATGGAAATACAATCTTATGGAAATACTTCAATCAGCAGTGATAATACGGTTAGCGAAAGTAGTTTCGGGAAGAAACGTGCACAATCAGCGGAAAAAATCAAAGAAATACTCAACAGCGTGCCGCAAACTTATCGTTCCAAAGCAAACGCCTTATTGAAATATTTGTTAGATACCCTGTCATCGAAAATTAGTTGGGATAAACGCGGACTCGTGACTATAGACGGCATCGTTGTAGCGGGATCGAATATTAGCGCTCTTATAAACGACGCGATACGCGAGAGAAAAACGATAAAAGCAATCGGGAGATTTCAGTTTGCGCAATTACTGCGCGACATAGGTACACCCACCAATCTTATAGGGAATCGCGATTTATTGACTACGTCCGCACGTAGATCCCTGCGTATTGAGAAAACGTTACCGCGTGGAAGCTCCACTCCGAAAAATTTACTGTCACGTTCAAAGTCATACGGTCGGGAGTTAAACGAGACCGAAGGAGACACGGTGTTTTTATCCGCCACTGACGACAGCGACGATAATAAAACATTAGTGCCGAATTCTTCGCCTAAGAAAAAGAAGGGTTTATTTCGCTGGAGTAAACTCGAATAATGGAACTCGAAAAATTGTATTACGTTCCTTCGCATTACGCAGGCTATTCCGCGACGGAGAATTTATCTCGAGCTGCTAAACCAAATTTTACGCGCAACGATGTCGTCGAATGGCTTAAATCGCAAGATGCGTATACGCTACATCGACCAGTACGACGAAAATTTCCTCGTTTACATTACAACGTGACAAATATCGACGATTTATGGGAAGCAGATTTGATTGATCTTCGTAATCTTAAGAGCTATAATGACGGATATTCTTATTTGTTGATAATTATAGATGTCCTTAGTAAATTCGTTTGGGTAGAACCTTTACGCGACAAACAGCTACCTGCGTGACAAAAGCCTTTCAGCGTGTACTTTTGAAAAACAAAGATCGCCAACCTGTTTATCTGCAGACGGATAAAGGTAAAGAATTTATAGCGCAGCCTGTACAGAAATTCTTAAAAGAAAAAGACATTCGTTTTCGCGTAGCCCGTAATCCCGATGTTAAAGCAGCTGTAGTGGAGCGATTTAATAGGACGCTCAAGGAACGGATGTGGCGTTATTTTACACAAAAATACGCGACGCTACATCGATGTTTTACAGGATATCGTTCGCGCTTACAACCATACTCGTCATACCTCTATTAAAATGCAGCCCGCAGCCGTTACGCGGGAAAATGCACGCATCGCGCGTGAAAATATGAATCGTCGATGGAAGAACGACAACGAGAAGAAAAAGAATCGATAAACAAAAGCCTAAATATAACGAGGGCGATCACGTGCGTGTCAGTAGGGCAAAAGTAGTCTTTGAGAAAGGATACGAGGCAAAGTGGAGCGAAGAAATATTTCGAATTTGGCGTGTTCTCGAATGGAGAAAACCACGCGTATATGAATTAAGCGATTTAGCGGGTGAGGATATAGACGGAATATTTTACGAACAAGAATTAACTCCGGTCAATAAAGATTTGCAAGGGGAAGAATTTATCGTCGAGCGGGTAATAAAAAGCAGGGGACGTGGCAACAATAAACAATTACTAGTTAGTTGGCAAGGCTATCCCTCCAAATTCGACTCTTGGATACCCGCTTCGAGTTTAAGATCTTTGAATTAAAATGAGGGAAGAAGAATTTTACATGATTCTCCCGAGCAACAGTAGCATGCGTTACTTTCCGGAAAATACAACCACATGTTTCACCACTGAATTACCCCAGCGTATAGAATTACACGGACGTTGGGAAGTAGCGCTCACGGAGATTCAGTTTCCGTGTACTTTTTTACATATACGAAATAATGAAAATTTAATCAGATTCATCGATATTAACGAGCGCGATAAGACAGTTAAGGCTATGAAATCTCAGGTACCCGCGGGTATTTACTTAAGTATGCGCGATATTATCGAGAGTGTGAATTACGCCGCTAAATCTGTCGATTCACATATCGTTTGGCATTTCAACGTCTTCATGGGTGGTAAAGTTTTCATGAAACTTGCCTGCGAAGAAAATAAATGTAGTATGACGCATTATGTAAATTTTTCCGACAAACTCCGCCGCATACTCGGCTTTGATATACACATCAAGCGCAGAGATCTTGTTCAGCTCGATAGCGAACCCACTGTACCATCTGCGTTACCTGCGTGGTTTTATAATGAAATTGGTATCGAAATGTACAATAACAAAGAAAAGCTAGTTAAAATCGAAAGTAGTTCCGTTATACCCGACGTTTTACCTTCGTGGTTCTATGATGAAGAGATGCATTCTCTGTTATTTTACGAACTCATGCACTTTCGTATGATAATAGCCGACGAGCCGGGTAGTTTGTTGCGAGGTATTCCCGACAAACTCTTTTTCTATTGCGACATTTGCGAACCTTACATTACCGGCGATGTACAATCTCCCCTTCTTCGAATAGTCGCGCTTGACTCGCGAAATGATTACGCGTTCGCGTCAACTCAGATAAGACATTTCTCGCCCGCTCAATACATCACGCTGCGTCAAACGTGTTTCCGTACGATCGAAATAGATATAAGAGATCAGCTGGGTCAAAGTATACCATTCGAATTGGGGACACTGACGGTGACATTGCACTTTAGACGTATCGAATAGATATCGTAAGAATACTCGGTGTTTATGTCAGAGAAAACGAGAAAGAGAAAAGAAAAGAAAAAAAAATTTGTTCGTTCGTTCTCTGTTGATGGATTATTACTCGACGTATTACGACGAATTACAGAACGGAGGAGCTCGCGGTGGTGGAATTCCACGAGTTTTCGTCGGATCGCCCTATCAGCGAGGGCACGGTATCGGGAGTTTTCTCGGAGGATTATTCAGGCGCGTGTTGCCTTTTTTAGGTACTGCTGCGCTGGGCTGTGGGTAAAGAAGCTTTACGCGCGGGCGTTAATATAATCGATGATGTAGAAAACAATACTCCGTTTAAGGTAGCAGCTAAACATCGCTTTAAAGAATCGCGTAACAATCTTAAAAGACAAGCTAAAGAAAAAATAACTAGCCTCATGAAAGGTTCGGGATATAAATCGGATGCGAAAATGCACGTAGCTCATTTTCCCTTTGTTGGGCTTGACACGCGCATCGTTAAACGCCGCCGCTCGAGTAAGAAAAGTTTATCGAAAAGCAAGACGAAAAAGAAGACGAATACAAAATCATCGAAGAATAAGAGGAAGAAAGCCCGTACGACGGTAAAAAGACTTAAGACGTCCACGAAACGACGTAAAATCAGCAAGAAACGTATCGTATCCGATATATTTTCTTAATCTATTTTAATTTACACGCATTTAACCGCGACGAGGACAGCGACGACGAAACAATTGTCGGAGAATAAGTATGTCTTTTCTTCACACACATTCGAGCGAGTGTTTAAAGACTGAACTCGATCTCTTCCCTGCCACCCACACAAACTAGTATCGAGAATTCACAATGGATTCATTACAAGCCCGTGACCTCTCTCTCGGACGATTCACCGATAGAATTCGTCGTCCCCGGTCACGGAAAAGAATATCTAGATCTCACGCATACTCTGCTGAGTCTTCGCGAAATCGAGCGACGAATCAGCGGCTCGAGCTCCAGGAACACGCGGCACAACAGCAGATACCGCCGTAGGTCTCGTAAATCATTTTCTTCATTCCATCTTCAATCAGGTCGACGTGTATTTCAACCAAAAGCTCGTGTCGCCTCCAAACAACGCTTACGCGTACCGCGCGTACATCGAGGCATTGTTAAATTATTCTACATCCGCAAAAACTTCCCATCTAACGTCATGTCTATGGGACGCGGATACACCGGGTCGCATGGACGAAACGCTGGAATCGAAAGGCAATACCGCTCTCGCGAGATGCGCCCATTACATTTTTCAACGGGCGAGCAATAGATCTTGTAGGACATCTCCATTGCGACGTTTTCAATCAAGACAAATTCTTAATTAACGGAGTGGAAGTAAGACTGAGACTCGTCCGCTCGAAAGATTCATTTTGCCTCATGGAAAGCAATAGCGCGTCAAAAATACATATTCTCGATGCCTTGCTAGTGAGAAGGGCGAAAATAAGCGCCGGAGTGTTACTCGCGCATGCTCGAATGCTGAGTAAAGTTACAGCTAAATATCCGCTTACGAGAGTCGAGGTTAAAACATTCACGATTCACAGCGGTGTTGTGGGCGAATCATTATATAACGTAATACTCGGACAACTACTGAAACGAATAATAGTCGGATTTATTAATAATAAGGCATTTAACGGAGATAGAAAATTAAATCCGTTTAATTTTAAAAATTACGGCATAAATTTCTTCTCTCTGTACGTCGACGGGACGCAAATTCCTAGTAGGCCATTACAACCGGTTTTCTCGCCGGAAGAACCGCTTTACGTCGATGCTTATCAAACGCTCTTCTCGGAAACGGGCATTCATTTCTTAAACGAGAGAAATTCCATAAGTAGAGACGATTATTCCAAAGGATACACGCTTTTCACTTTTGATCTCACACCCGATTTGTCCGCTAATTGCGCCGGGCATTGGAATCTTGTGAGACACGGCAGTTTACGATTAGAAGTACGATTCGAAAAAGCGCTCACCGAGACAATTAACTGTATTGTTTACGGCGAATTTGATAATGTAATAGAAATAGACTCGTCTCGTCAAATCATCGTCGATTTTTCCGGTTAAATTTTTTATCGCGGCATTTACATGTCTCTCGTCGCAACGTACGATTAAAAATTTTTTGTATTTTTCTTATCCCCGCTCTCTTCCACTTCCACTCGCCGACGCGTTTCACGAGAAGAAAAACTTATAATGTAACAAAAAGAAATATCAGTTTCCTTCGAGACGCGTTCGTCGACGGTTCGTGAAAAACTTAAACCTCGCCAACGAATGCGTATAAGTTTTTCTTCGCAATATGGATATAGTCATTGACATTCAAGGCTTCCGCGATTCGAGCGAGAAGTTTCTTCCTAAGGAAGTCGCGGTTGTCGCGATTGACGCACCGATCGTCGACCATTGGATTATGATACCGCCCTATCCGTTCGCTGAATTACCCGAAAAAGTAAGACGACAAAACTGCTGGCTCGCACGAAATTATCATGGGATCGAATGGTTCGATGGCGAGGCTAATCCAAAATATTTTACGCGGCATTTACGTGAAATTATAAGGCATACGCGTCACATTTACGTTAGAGGCAGTGAAAAAGCACATTACTTGCGAAATCTACTTTCCAGAGAGATATATAATTTGGAAGGTATCTCTCCAGCATTCAAAAATCTATTGTTGGAGGAAGAGTGTGGACAATATTGCGCTCATCACGGATTTCGACAGATATTTCATTGCGCCTTACATAACGCTTACAAATTGAAACGCTGGCTACTCGATCAAAATAATACCGGCAGCAGCGATACTCTCAGCGTTAGTCAGCCCACTACTTGTAGTTCTCCCGAAAATTATCAATTGAGTGACGACGACGACGACGACGATGATGATGGCTACGAAAGCGTGAAAACTGACTGCGACAAGGATTACGCTGCTAGCAACATAAATGTCAATCCCGTTCTAATTCGTAATATTCAAACTCAAACGGATAATATAATAGAGACAAAAAATTTGTCAAGCGTCGAGCAGTCAATTAAAAAAGAAGAAAAAGAAGAAAGATTTGCGGGAGAAATAAATACCGAAGTTATTCAAATAATACCAGGATCGACGCGTTCGTCTTTGTGTCGAAAAAATGAACTCTTGCGAAATTCTACGAGCATTGCGCCATATCGATGCCAAGCATGTGGGTGTCTATCCGGCCGACAGAGTTCCGAGGGTGTGGACGAGGTCGACGGCTATCGTCGCTAATACAGACGATCATAAACGATCTGGAGAACATTGGGTCGCCTTTTTCCTCGATGAACACGGAACAGACACCTACTTCGACAGCTACGGAATACCGCCTCTGGAGCCCGGATTTCTCCTTCGTCTTCGACGAAACTCAATCATCCATCGATGGAATACCCGACAACTACAAGGATTTTTCGCACAAACTTGCGGACAATATAGCTGTGTATTTCTATATTACATGTCTGTTGGTTACGATCTTAATCAATTTCTTACTCTATTTACCGAAAATTGTGAACACAACGATCGATTAATCGTACATTTATTTCGCAAAATCTTTCTTTGTTGAAATAAGAAACGTGTTAACGTAATTGCTAACCGATATCATATTTAATTCAGTAATTTTAATAACATACTTTATGTATCGCTTTTAACTTTATGTATTTGTAATATCAATATATATGAAAAATTTATAATAAATGTGTGTGAAACTTTTTTACTTGAATTCTTTTATATTTTTCCCACATCTTCTACCCTTTGCCTCATAGCGAAATAGAAACTCGATCTTTTTAAAAACTTTAACGTAATTTACGGTCTCGGCAACATTTGTCTAAATATTGCGTCTCAGTCTCCGATGCCCGAACATATTTAGTTTTATTACCCGCCCATTGTCAGCGAATGCTACTCTTCCTATCTGTTCCTACTGTTGTGTGCCTCGAACAAGGCACTGGGGTTGCGCCGAATTAAGGATGAGGATCCTCGGGTCGTGCAGGACTTCGTAGGAAGTTAGGAGTGTTGTACTCTTTTCTTTCTCTTAAAATACACTTTTATTTCTGATTAAATTTGGTTTCACTTTATTTCTCGTTATTTCTTTAATTAAATATTCGCGTAACATTCGAGGTTTGGCTAGCGAGCGTTTATTAGTAATTTTTCTTAATGATTCAGATTTTTATTAGTGAGTCTCGTCCTGATGTTCCGTGAGTTCTCGTCCTGATTCTTATTAGCGACTCCGTCTTGATGTTTAGGAGTTTTATTCGAGACTGCCTTCGCGGGCGGGCTCTCCGTCCTATATCCTCTTTGTTTCTTGGATTTCTTTCGGGAAAGGTCCTTGGAAACAGGTCTCTGATTGGTTAGTAATATTCACGCGTTTTTGTTCTAACTGCAAGCGAAGCAGGTTGAAGTCGCAGGTCTTCGCTTGCATCTCGCGGTTTCCGGTGCTTCGCGTGTGTCTCGCTGCGTTAGCGTTTTCACGCGACGAGCGTTTGTCGAGAGCGCTCTTTTATAAGCAAAAATGTTTTACAGTATTCTATAAAGATATTCAGTAAATTCTAATTTCTAATAACTACTGGTTATAGTTCGGGCTATAACATTCCTCCCCCGTAAAAAAAAGAAAAACGGAGGTACGAAGTTTTTCGCTTTCTTATCTTATTTTTGTTAAGATTATTTCTAATGCTACGTACAGTTATAATTCCCGTTTACATTATAGTATTATAATCGTTTCTTATTTCTAAAATCTAGTACTTTGGCTTTGTTAATTCTAAGCGATGCTGCAGCGTTGCAGATTAATAGTGTGAGTGTCCTGTGATAATATATTAAGTGTTAATTTTATCTTTAATGGTTTTGTTTCGCAACTTTTTTTTTGATCAGGTGAAGTAAGTATTAGTTTTCTATAACTAGTTTTAGTCTATTCGCATGCATGTACACTGCTTTTCTTCCCTTTTTTACTATGTAGTTCACGTTGGAGTTCTTTTTTGGTAATTACGTTGACGGGCGAGATGTCGGCGCGCGTATTTGAGTCATGAGTGTCGCCCGTGTGTATTGTATATATTTTGTGTGCGTTATCTTCACATATGTCTTCTACGGTTACGAGCGGCGTACTAATCTCTACCGTTTCATCGGTCGTATTAATTATACTGACGGGGCACAAAAAATTTTTTGGTTTTACCAGGCTTCGTCCGATATATATTCCCGGTGCTGTTTCTTCGGCCCTTATCACGCCTATCTTATTACGATTCGTTGCCGCTTGTATTATTGTTTCGCTACGCGGTTTTAATTGAATTTTATTGTACGGTCGTAATTTTAATATGGCATTTCCTATTTGAATCTCCTGTTTTTTGTAATCGCACGCGACTTGTTGTTTTTGTAGAAAATCCATTCCTATGATCCCTTCGTATTCCATTGGGAAGTCGTCCTTTACGACATAAATCGCGTGTTTGATTTTTCGGCTGCCTGGGTCGATAGTCGCGTAAAATTTTCCTATTGTTCGCGCTTTATGCCCGGTTATGCCGATCAAAGTAATTTTGTCGTTATATATCTCTGTTTCGCCTTTTAAATGTTTGACCTTTATTAGAGAGACAGTAGCTCCAGTGTCGTAGAGCATGTTAATTTTGCCGTTCTTTACTTCGCATATAGGTAGAGTTATCAAGTTCAGGCTTGCTGCTCCACGAGACATTTGTCGCACGTGTGTTACCTGATATTCTATCGCGCGTGTCTTTTTATTCTTTTCTTTTTGCTGTTCTTCCTCGTCACTGCTATACTCGGATTCGGTATCTCTTTTTCGCGATTGCGGTTTCTTACGGTTTTCAATTTTATTAATGCTTCGCGATTTTTTATTATCGGTTCCCTTATCGCGGTCCGGTGTATTTGTTTCCGGCCTTCCATTTAAAGTTCAACACTCGTCGCGATTATGTCCGCGTTTTTTGCAATAATTGCAGAATTTCTCTACGGTATTTGCGCGAGGGGGTTTGTCCGGTTTGGGGAGTGCGTATGTACTGTTGCGGCAATCGCGTCCATAATGCCCCGATTTTCCGCATTTATAACATTGTGTACGTGGAATTGGTTGCGAGTCACTTGATTCGGCTTTATGTTTGTCCTGAGACCGAGGGTTTTCGAGAAGTTTTTCTTCTTCGCCCGCGCCGGTTATCGCTTCCTGCAGTGTCGTATATCGTTGCGCTCGAACGAGAATTTTAAGGTCGCTTCGGAGCCCGATTTGGAAGTTAATCAATGCTTGGTGTTTGATTGTTTGGTGAATAGCGCGTTTAAACATGGGGGGGTGGTCTTTCCCTTCAATCATGGAATTGTATAACTTCATGGCCAATAGGTCGACGCGTTGGCCGAAGTCATGCACGTTTTCGTTCGTTTTTTGTTTTAACGAGTTGAATTCTAATTGTAGATGCGTCGTGCTCTGTTTTGTTTGGTAACATTCTTCTAATTGTTGTTTGAGTTCTTCGTACGTTTGGATATCATGCGTTTCAAAATCTTGCATGGCCTTTCCGTCTAATTTTGTATATAATATTGCTTGAATTAATGACTCTTCGTCCGCGGGATTTATGTTCTGCATGGCATATGTGCATGCGTTTAAAAATTTTTGAAGCTTCTGTTGCGAAGTTCCGTCGAAGTCTGGGATCATTGTCCTTGCTTCTTTCAGGGTTAAATATCGCGAAGAGGTACTGCGTCGGTTCCTGATATCATTTTCGGATCTTCCGTACGTGTACGTTGCGTTGGGGTCGTCGTTGTATGTTTCGCGGCGATCCGTGTATCGGTTTCCCTCGGGGCGGTACCCGTATCGCGTCTGTCGTACTTCTCTCATATTTGCAGGGCGATCGTTTATTTGGTCGCGTAAGGAATCTACTTCTGTTCTCAATTCCCGGATTTCTTGTATGAGCTCAGTGAGTAGGGCGTTATTCGGATCGGATACTGGACGTCCGGCGTCTGCATAACACGCGGCGGCATTACCGTCGATTATTGATCGTAAGTGTTCGATTTCCCTGTCGACATCTTCAGGGGGGGCATTCCGCGTCGGAGGGTTTCGTCTCATGTCGTCCTCGCTTTGCGTGCCTAAAACGCTATCGTCGACTGATACGGGGGAATAGTTTCTCCTAACCGAAATTCGCTCGAAAGACGCGCGATCCGAGGGACGTCTTCTTTCGTCTAAATTAGAAGGACGTACGTTTTCCTCGATAGGTTCGGCACCTGATTCTGGTGAGCTAGCGTCCGAGTAACGTCTATCTAAATTTGTGCGTACGTTATCGCGAATATCGCGTACCGCTTCCTCGGCTACTTGTACGGGTGTTACGGAACCGAATCTACGATTAAGTTGAGCTGGTCCGCTCCAGAATCGTGGCTTAAATGAGACGCGTTTTTTAGGTCGTTCCGACATTGAGTAACTTCGGGCTTATTTCTCGACGCTAGAGGGGTTTCTCCCTTACAAGAGTATTTTTATAATAGTTAGTTTCGCGCTTACTGTCAGTTCGTGCCTTTAGTACGCTTTCGTCAAGACTATCGAAAGGGAACTTGCGTTTAACGGTGACGTTCGCGGGTAATTCAACTTCGCTTCTGTTTGAGTATTCGCTCTCTAATTTTCACGAACTCGCTCGAGTCTTTCTAAAGTTAATGGTAACGCTTGAATCGCTCACTTCGCGGAATCGCTATGTATCCACGACTTGTTTAATATCGGTTGCCGGGAGGTTTCGTGTCCTTCCGACTTTCACGCAGAAATATTATAAGGATCGGACTTACAGTATTACGGTTCGCATCGTTACGCTCTTTATCGCTCGGTACGGCTTGGCTGCTGCTAATGCAACTCGATCGCTCGTGGGCTGATAACGGCTGGCGGCTCGATGCTCGTGCTTGACACGGCAGGTCGTCGCTCCGTGATGACGCGTTGTCCGTGAGATTGTCGCAGGTCGGCGTTGTCCTTGGGACGTTGGCGATCCTACTCGATACTCAGCTGCTTGCTTATCGCTCTTCGTATTGCTTGCGTTGTCCGTCCTTCTCTCTCACTGCACTGTGGCTTCTGCTTATTTCCGTCAGCTGTTTTTCTAACTGACGTGCCTGCTTCCACACGTTGTGTATGTGTGTATTGCGGGTCTTAATTTTTAGTATGCTGCTTTCTGTGTTGTCCGTCGATTATTTCGACGTGCCTGATTTTTCTAATACGGTTGTATTGTTTTTCAGGTCTTCAGGTTCCTGCTGGTCCTGGCGGTCCGTCGGCGCGATCCCACCGCTGCCACCAAATTGTTGTGTGCCTCGAACAAGGCACTGGGGTTGCGCCGAATTAAGGATGAGGATCCTCGGGTCGTGCAGGACTTCGTAGGAAGTTAGGAGTGTTGTACTCTTTTCTTTCTCTTAAAATACACTTTTATTTCTGATTAAATTTGGTTTCACTTTATTTCTCGTTATTTCTTTAATTAAATATTCGCGTAACATTCGAGGTTTGGCTAGCGAGCGTTTATTAGTAATTTTTCTTAATGATTCAGATTTTTATTAGTGAGTCTCGTCCTGATGTTCCATGAGTTCTCGTCCTGATTCTTATTAGCGACTCCGTCTTGATGTTTAGGAGTTTTATTCGAGACTGCCTTCGCGGGCGGGCTCTCCGTCCTATATCCTCTTTGTTTCTTGGATTTCTTTCGGGAAAGGTCCTTGGAAACAGGTCTCTGATTGGTTAGTAATATTCACGCGTTTTTGTTCTAACTGCAAGCGAAGCAGGTTGAAGTCGCAGGTCTTCGCTTGCATCTCGCGGTTTCCGGTGCTTCGCGTGTGTCTCGCTGCGTTAGCGTTTTCACGCGACGAGCGTTTGTCGAGAGCGCTCTTTTATAAGCAAAAATGTTTTACAGTATTCTATAAAGATATTCAGTAAATTCTAATTTCTAATAACTACTGGTTATAGTTCGGGCTATAACACTACGTATCGTTTACTAGAATGCGAACTCGAATGCGCGTGTTTTCTATTAGGCCTCCTTTTGTTACCCGAGGTGTCGATAATATCCGACAACGCGGCGCTGAAGCGATTAGCCGAAATTGTAAGCGGGCACTAACCGCTTGTACTTTTTTTATTTTTTTCAGCAATAAAACCTTTACGTAGCGTCACTAGAATGCGAACTCGAATGCACGTGTTTTCTATTAGGCCTCTTTTTGTTACCCGTGGTGACGATAATTAGCCTAAATTCAAAGCGGAGGCTAGCCGCATGTACTTTTTGTATATCTTTTTGTTTTCTTTATTAGCGACGATGCCGACGCTACCCGTCAATGCGACGCCGAGTAACGACGGTCAACCGAAATTAGTGCGTTTTTTATTTATCTTTTTTCAGCGCTATACACGATCACCGGGGACCAACCGCTCTATGACGGCAGCGCTATACCTCGATTTTTTATCGCCATATTGTCGGCTTTTTTTCAGAAACCCTGTCCGCTCTCCCCCTTCCCCACCAAATACAAAAATCAACCAATCAGCGTGCCGGGCCACTATAGTTAGAGTCTATCATAGACGGTCGGGGTGTCATAAACCCCCACGCCGGCTTCGCTATATTTCGATTTTTATCGCCATTTTGTCGGCTTTTTCCAAAACCCTCCCTACTCACCCTCCATCTTTCCAAAAAAAATCAGCCAATCAGAATGCTGGGCCACTATGGACAGAGCCTATCAGAACCCTGGGTCTAATGACCCCAATAAACAAATAGACCAATCAGCGATCGAAAAGCCGTGTCTAGCCACGCCCCTCTGGCGCCAGTGGCCGAGTGGTGGGGGTTTGTTTTGACTCGCTATAGTGGCCCATCTACTGAGGAGGATGAAGAGGATAATCACAATATAAATTCACCAGTGACGGAAGGGAGTGAAGAGGAGGAGCATCATCATCAACATTCGCAACAACAGCCACAACAACAGCACCAACAGGTCGGCAATAATTTTATGCATGTAAATTTGCTAGGGGAAAATGCGCGTCGATTTAGGAGATTCGGGGTAATTGGAAGAGAAGCGAGTTTCGCGATACGTCCGCTACCCGAAGGTGGGGATATTTATCGTTTTTGGAAAACGCTTTTCGCGAAATTCACGCGTTTGCGATAAATTCGTGCGAATTCACCGGGTGATTATGTAGGATTAACGTTCGATTCACCGAATTTATCGCATGGTCCCGCTGGTTTATCCTTTCGGCCGGTGCATGACTTGACTCACGAGGATATTTGGGGTCTTGTAAGTTCGGTAGCGCAGAGCGCGGGAGGTCTCGATATCGCCGAACAATTTAACGTGCGTATTTTTAATATCACAGTTTCTTCGGGTCGTGGACGTAACGTATTAACGTGTGAAGATATCGCGAAACGCTCGATAGTCGAAATAACTAATTCCGATAATTTGTGTTTCCCTCGCTCCCTCGTAGTAGCGCAAACTTACTGCGCACGCGGTAACATACGAACAGGAGAATTACACGATAAGTGGAATACAGTAAGACACTCGAGTTCGGTGTTCAACGCGAATGAGCTGCGCTATTAACGAGAAATGCCGGTGTGATAATGTCTGAAGAGGGATGCGGGATACACGAAATCGAGGGCTTCCAACGATATCTTGCCGCTGACAATATCGCGATCGTTGTATATAATTTTAGTACTTTTGGTCGCGGCGAGAAACCGTTGTACGACGGTACAGCGATACTCGCTTCTCTTGGACGCAAATCCACTCGGCGATTAAATATTATGTATTACGAGAATTCACGTCATTACAATCCTATATTAAATTTAAAAGCCGCCGCCGGTTCTCGTAATTATTGCGCAGCGTGCAATGTATGTTTTTGAAACAAAACGGTCACCGATGTTCGAATAAATGTCCACGTTGTTTTGCCGTGCCGTCGTGCGATTATTCTGATACGCAAATCGTAAAATGCGACGTGTGCAATCGGTCGTTTTATGGTTCATCGTGTTTCGAACGTCATCGTAGTCAGAAATCATATAACGGTAGATCACCCTCAAGTATTTGCAGCATGATACGTTTTTGCGATAAATGTGGGAAAATAATTAAAGTGAATGAGAAGCATGAATGCGGCGTTTCTTACTGCAGATTATGTCGTTCGTCGCAACCTCAAAATCATTTATGCTATATGCAACCTCTTCGTGTCGATGTTAATTACACTGTCAGACCATCGACGTCGACATCGCTGCCGGCGATAGATGCGACGATGACAATTAACATCGAGGAGGAAGAAGAAGACTTAATTGATAACGTGGGAGCGAACAAATCTGCATATGAACGTAGAAAAGAACGCGTCGCATTCGTGTTTTACGACTTTGAAACGCGGCAGGACGAGACGTTCGAAAGCACGATGTACGTAAAAAAACACGTTTCGACACTTTGCATCGCGCAACAAATTTGCGAAACTTGCGCGCAAAACAACGATATATCCGTGCGCTGTCGATGGTGTGGTGTGCGAGAGTTCGTATTTCGTCATGATCCGGTGAAACAATTCGTAGATTTCGCAACGCGAAGGACGAAATGTTTCAAGAAGATCATATGCATAGCACATAATGCGAAAGCGTTCGACGCGCAATTTATTCTACAACATATAGTTAAAAATCGGAATAACCTGGAACCGAAAATAATTTTGAACGGTACGAAAATTATGGTATTAACGATAGGACATACGAAGTTCATCGACAGTATTAATTATATGCCGATGCGATTATCCGAGCTACCGAAGGCTTTCGGGCTGAAGAATACGTCGGATAAAGGAATTTTTCCACATTTATTTAACACTGTCGAAAATCAATCGTATGTCGGATCATTACCCGCCGTGCATTATTATTCACCTGAAAATATGAAGACAGAAATACGCGAACGCTTTCTTGCATGGCACACCGAAATGATGCAAAAGAAAGTAATATTCGATTTTCAACGCGAGATTGTGCGTTATTGCCGTACCGACGTTGATATTCTTCGACAAGCGTGTATAGCATTTAGAAAAATTTTCATTGACCGCGGTAATGTATGTCCATTCGAAGAATGCACGACTATTGCCACGACGTGTATGACGGTTTTTCGTAAAAACTTTTTGCGCGAAAATAAAATAGGAGTTATTCCTCGCGGTGGATATAGGAAAACGAATAATCATTCACATAAAGCTCTGCAATGGTTAATATGGATGGAGCGTGAACTAGACCATCCGATAAACCACGCGGGGCGTGGGCAAGAATATCGCACGATTGATGGAACGCTCGTCGACGGATATTATGAAACGTCGGTGGAGGCGACGACACAGCGCTACGTTCTACAGTTCCACGGCTGTTTTTGGCACGGGTGTGCGACTTGCTTCCCGATAAATCGTGATAAGTCTCTTTCGTCGGCTACGGAACGTGGTGACACGATCAACTCGCGATACGAACGAACTCTCGCAATCACGTGGCGACTTCGACAACGGGGATACTTAGTGACGGAAAAGTGGGAGTGTGCCTTCGATCGAGAAATGAGGGATAATCGCGAAATGCGTGAATTTCTCGAGAGTCATCCGATGGTGGAAACAGCACCGCTCGATCCTCGTGACGCATTTTTCGGTGGACGTACGGGAAATATTGCGACCCTTTACAAAGTCACGGGTGCTGAGAAAATACGTTACGTGGACGTATGTTCTTTGTACCCGTATGTATTGAAGATGGGAGCTTTTCCTATCGGCCATCCGGATATTTATGTCGGCGATGAATGCTCCGCTTTAATCGGATCAGCTCCGAATTATAATTTTGACTCGGTCAAAGGCCTCGTACGTTGTACGGTACTTCCACTACGCGATTTATTTCACCCGCTACTCCCGTATCGAGCGCACGGAAAATTGTTATTCGCCTTATGTCGCAGTTGCTGCGAAACATTATCACAGACGGCTTGTACGCACAAGCGTCCTAGCGAACGCGAATTCGAGGGTACGTGGGTGTCTGCAAATTACGCAAGGCCGTCGAAAAGGGTTATCTCGTGACAAAAGTAAATGAAATTTGACAATATAAAATTAGTCGATACAATCGCGAAACACGTCAGGGCGGATTGTTCGCTAAATATATAAACACATTTTTGCAGCTTAAACAGGAAGTAAGTGGGTGGCCGAGCGAATGCGGGGATGACGACGACGTTACCTACGGGAAAGAGCGATACCTACGGGAGTATGAGGAAACCGAAGATATCGTTCTCGATAAGCATAACATCGCGCGGAATCCCGGTTTACGCTCGGTCGCAAAGTTTTGGTTAAATTCATTTTGGGGAAAATTTGGCCAGCGTTCCAATTTGCCAAATACCGAAGTCGTTAAAACCCAACAGCATTTAATGACATTATTAACAAGTCCCGAACACGAGATATCCGATATATTACCTGTAAACGACGAGGTAATATATGTTTCGTGGCGAAAGCGACGAGAGGCTGTCGTACCCTCACCGATAACTAACGTCGTGATAGCCGCATACACGACTGCACAGGCACGACTAAAATTGTATGAATATTTGGAACGTTTAGATCGTCGTGTATTATATTACGATACCGATTCTTGCGTAAGCACAGGAAATCCAAATGAGTACGAACCGAGTACAGGCAATTTTCTAGGCGATATGACCGACGAACTCGAAAGCTACGTCATGGTAGCTACATCGAGGAGTTTGTGTCCGGCGGTCCGAAATTTTACGCCTACATTGTACGAACATCAGACGGACGTATACATGAAACTTGCAAAGTTAAAGGTATAACTCTGAATTACGAGAACTCGCGACGTGTTAATTTTAATAGTATTAAAAAATTGTTATTAGTGCGAGAAAAAACACGAGAAAAAGAAGATGACGAAGAAGAAGAAGAAGATGAGACATCGATAAATCTGCGTTTTAGCGCCATTCGGCGCACTGCGTTTCATGAAATTGTAACGCGGGACGCGACGAAAATATGCGTATTAGTAAAACGTAGATTTATCAATAGCCGTTATTCAGTTCCACACGGTTATTTACCATCGGAATAATATTCTTTTCTCTCGTATTTTTTCAGTCTTCCGTCTTTCTTTTCAAATAGATTACAAATATTTTTTACATTTATTAGGTTTAAGCAATTGGAAATATTGTAATAGTTAAGTATTTGTATATAGTATTAGTAATAACTTTAAAATAATTGTAAAATAAAATGAAAATTTATGAAACGTCTTTCTCCCGCAATTTTAAGTGTAATAAGTTAATGATCGATTAATCGCACATTTATTTTGTAAAATTTTTCTTCGCGAGAAACATATTTAACACATTTTAAACTTTATGTATATACTTATAATAACTATATTGACTTTTGTAAAATCACCATGAATAAATGTGTCTTTTTTTTATTTAAATTGTCCAGTATTTTCTTTCCACTCTTTCCCTTTTTCCTTTTAACAGCGAAACACTCTCGTAAAGCTCTATTGTAATCTTCAACCGTGCGATAATTTTGTTATTTTTTTCATCACGCCGTCACCGACCTTTGTTTCTATTGTTTAACTTTTAAGTGCTTCATTATCACTAATAATAATATCGCTACCAGATATGAGGTGTGACCCTGTCTTATCTAATCGAAAACCAGCGGGGAATCCTGACTTATCCGACTAAAAACCGGCGTCAGTGACCGAGTGGTGGGGGGTCGGCGCCAGTGGTCGAGTGGTGGGGGTTTGTTTTGACCCGCTATAGCTGACATACTACTACTATCCGCCTTAAATATGACAACGATAAAAAACAACACAGCGACTTCATAATTAAAATTCATCGACTTATAAATTGCTCAAAATTGAACACCTTCAAAATAAATTTGTACAAGCTCACGACAATTATAATATTTAAAATATATGACAACATTAAAACTTCTCGTACATTAAAGACCAGTTTAATTATATTACGACAAAAAAATAATATAAGTAAATGCAAATGTTGTCCAGACACACACATATGCATACATACATTCTTTTATCTCGTATAAACAATGAACTATCATATGAAATATATCATTCAAAATTATTTTAAAAATATTAAAATATTTGAACATTATTTTATAAATATTTATCTTCTTCATATGAATAGATTATCCAGATGTAGACGCAGATTTTCAAATAGCTATAAGGATATCAGCATCTTCCAACTAATCTACATTAATGCGCTTAGAAAGGGGAAGTTCTTGTATAGTCGAGTTGACGTAGTCTCATCGACAAAGTTGTTACTCCCTTAGATTAAGAAACAGTGGCCCAATTTCAAGTAGCAGTATGGGGATAATATTTGTATAAGCGCGTTAAATTAATTTAACAAAAAAATTCTCGCAACACGCATTTCCTAGATTTTTTCTCGCGGAACGTACGCGGAATCGAGAATGAAAAACAGAGATGATACTTGGCATTTTCCCTTCAGATCCTCGGAAAAAATGGCTTACACGTAGTGGGCTTCGTGTACCCGATAATCTCGACGGTAAATTCGATGTGCTTACCAAGGAGAAAGAGAAAGAGAGTGGGGATACGTGCCGGCCTTGCTAAATGTCCGAAATACACCCTATATAAATACGAGTGGAATAAGTCCGCTTTCCGGATACAAAACAGGCTCTTCGTTTCTCTTTTAAATGGCAAAGGATTGACCCAACCTTTTAAAGTATTCCCTGATAAGCTATACGCTTTCGAACAAAAGGTTGGCCGAGAAACCGTCTTGGTGATTCGATTGCACGCGAATGAGAGGCGTCCGCAAGATTTCTTACTTCCCCTTCCATCCTTCCCTCTCCTCTTTCTCTATACTTTTCTTTCAACATCCCCCGTATAACTTCTCCTCGTTGATACCCATTGTTTTATTCGTTTGCTCACTAAATTTTCATGCCTGATCTATATGTAGTGTGCTTTCAAATGTACTCCGCGTAAAGCACATCGATCAAGTAGTTTAGTTTGAGCAAGGCTAATGTTGATATGGTGTAACGCGTTCACGTCACCGATATATATTTCTACAAAATTTACGTCGCAAGATTATTGAATGTCTCATCAAAATTAAGAAATTATTTGCAAACCAAGTTTAACCCTTCTGTCAATGAACGGATACCCTAAACAATTTTAAATATTAAATGTGTATTCGGAAACCTCTTAAATATAAAAAATCCAGCAGCTGTTATAAAGAAATTGTCGCTGTACAATGTGTCAAAAATAAAAAGAAAGCAGTTGATATCCAGACATTGATGGAAGGGTGAAAAATTATGTATTGAAGGGTTAATAATATATCGCATGTTCAGCGCGTGTAGAAGAATTCCTAATATAATAATAAATTTTACGACATAAATTACCTATAAAATATACGATTAATTGATAAATTCGTTAATCTCCGACACTTGTGAAAAGTACACAGCTTCATAGAATCCAAGATTCAATTTTCATGATGACCTCCTGATCCTAGATACTATTGTTCGGATGCACACATTGTTCGGATGATTGTTATGCGGACGTATACGAATACCAAATAACGTAATTATAAACGGCAAGCCGTAATTTTCCGACGATTTACGTACGCCCGGGCATACAACAAGCTCGAGTCTCGCTCCAATCGGCTCGTGATTGATAGCGATTGCAGCTAATACACGTGGAGGATACTCCGACATGCTAATTTATATGCATATGCGCTGATAAAATGCGCGTATAATCAAATAAATAATTTTCGATATATTGAATTCGACAAGTATTGAATTCGGATAACAATTTAAAGATTGTTATTGCTATAGCACAGTATTAACACGAGATGAAAGAATATCTCGGCGTTTTCATCAACTCGTATATAAATCGATTTCTCTACAATTCTGGTAGTTCTGAAGTGTTCGCAGTTTTCATAAGGCGAAACTTTTTTCCCTTTCATGCTGCACGAGAGAAGAGCGGAAATTGAATTATTCTTTTTTTCCTGTTAGGAGAAGAATCGCACTCCTCAGAAAGTAAACAGTTGCAACACACAATTGTATACTAGTTATTACGTTGCGCGAAGATATTTTGAGAATGTGAAGTCCTTCGAAGACTTCCTGTCGAGATACATTTCCGATGATCGAATTGTGTCTGCGTTGAATTTAATTTAATAAATGTTTAGCCGGAGAGCGATCTCTTAATTTCGTTGATAAATAGCCTTGAGGAATCTCGCTTTAAAATTTACGTTCTGTTTCAATTTGGAAAACTCGTTCGTCTTCCGTTAAAACGTCGCTCTTGACGTCGCTTGTGTGTTTATGCGTAAGAGACACGTAATTAACTCTCTCCCTCTCGGAGCATCACAAAAGGATTCTTTGTGAACCCGCGAAGCCAACGAAACCGCATAGAAAAAAATGTACACACATAGAGAGAGCCATTATTCGAAAATTCCCCGGCCAAATTTTAACGAGACTAGGATTCTTTGATAAATATTATATTTCTCTCTTCCTCTTAAAAAAAAAAAAAAAGTTCAATGATAAAATATAAGCGCTTTGATAAATGGTTTTCAGAACCAAATATCCAAATTTGTGCGCGTCTCAACTATTACAGATATATAGTAATTAATTGTCGATTGCGAGACTGAAATAAACACATCCCCTTTCGTCTCTGCGAGCTTTTCGTAGCATTTCACCCTTCTGTTATCGATCCTTTCTCCTGTATCATCGAACCGCAACATTTGTGCATTATTCGGCATTCCAATCATTTCTCAATTAAAGAAACTAATAATCTCTTACGTTAAAAAATGATGGCAACAGCAAAAACTTCTAGTATTTTTGCATACAATGTAGACCAATATTCACACATTAATTTCGCTTTAAGATAAAAATAAACGATTAAGGGGATCCTAAAGCTACGGCCGAACTCCGACGGGTTTGCGCCCTCATCTGAGCGGAACTAAAATTGTTGATAATTTTAGTTCTGTCATACCGACAGCGTTATACATATTAAAAGAGCAATAAAAAAGCAAATAAAAATTGTGTTCAATATGTTCAAAAGACATCATATATTATTTCTACTGTACTATCGCTTCGTATGCATATCAAAAAATATCGAAGCGCATAGATAACAGTATATCATATGTGTGTCTGCCTTTATTATATGTACACGCACCGGCAGGAATGGTGTCCGGCGTTAGATGTGTGCGAATACGTGTAAGACGCCGGACACCATTCCTGCCGATGCGTGTACATACATGTTTGAACACAATTATTCATATATGTGAACGTATATTGCGTTTATAAATTTCTATTATATATAAATATTTATTTATACAATCAAAAATATATATACCTATAATGTTTATCTAAATAATACATTGTTATAGTATATAACCGTCGATTATATCGATTAGAAAAAAACGAACTGTTAGATTGTAATTTACTAGAACGTTACATTATAATATCCAGTTATATATATGTATTATGCACATACATATATGCATAAATAATACATATATATGTATATATAATATATACAAGGTATTTTATTTGATACAGTAGAGATTATCACAAAAATAAAACATTTTCGGAAAAAATGTTTCATATAAAAATTGTAAGATTTCGAAGGGGGACAATATCGTGAATAATGTTCTTGAGCGGCATTTTTTAATTATATTTAGACCTAGTTTTTTTAATTGAACTATATTATTTGTATAATACCTGTTTGGATACTGTACTTCGAATAAGTACAATCAAGCGTCCCCGATCTAATTTCTATTATTCTTAAATAATTAATTGTTATGTTCCTGTTTCTTTTCTTTGTAAAATCGCTATAGTTCAAGACAACGCGTCTTTAATTATACCCAATAAATTGAACGATACAATGTTTATGACACTCGGATATAAATTCGCTTCCCCGAGAAAAGGTCAACTTTGCGAGCGATCCTCTCTCTCTCTGTCATCCGAAATTGCGCCGATGATAACAATACGGCGTAACCCGCACAGGTTGATGTTCCGCCTACATTGAGTCACGTGCTTAATTTCGGCGAATCACACTTTGACGCGATCGCATCTCAGGCTCTAGCTCGTCAACCCGACTGATTATAAGACCGCTCCGAATTCTCTGAAAATTCACTTTATCGACGAAAGTCTGCCGAGCTTGACTCACTCACTTAAACATTACATTCCAATTTCTGTATACTTTCAAACTAAAATAAAAAGTCTGAGTTGTTAACTAACTACTTCTGTACCTTAACGACCGAGCCTTCTGAAAGGGTTGTACTAGCCGCCGTCGGAAATATTCCATCTCAGAAACCTTCTGCAAGTCTCCGAACAATACCTATAAATCGAATTCTTGCAACATTCAACATAAAAAGTTATAGGATGGCTAAAAAATGAAAACTTTACAAGATATTTTATAATTGATATAATTTTATATAAACTATGAAATATTTCATAAAATATAAATCGGGAATAGATTGGCTATTCGAGCCGTACGCGGATGTCGGTGCGTCGATTCCAACGAAAATTAATTTTTCGTTGGAATTAACTAATTGTGCACGGGGCACACATTTTGCTTGGTACACCGCCAAGACTTTATTAAGGAACAATCTCAATTCGAGATTTTTAATTCCAAAGATCCCCTCTAACCCCCCTACATTTCATAAAATATTCATTTTTCAATAATTTTACCTCAATACTTATGCACAAGATAAAGAAAAAAATTGGTGTAAAGAAAACATAATTGTTTTCAAGGAAAAAATATGTAGTTTCTAATTTCAATTTACATACTTTCTCTTGAAAACAACTATATGTATTTTTTTACAGCAATTTATTTCTCATTATTTTGTGCATAAGTAGAGGTAAGATTATCAAAAAAATGAATATTATATGAGATATATTTCATAGTTTATGTAATTATATCAAAATTATAAAATATCTCGTAAAGTTTTCATTTTTCAACCATTTTATAACTTTTTATATTGAATATTGTGAGGATTCGATTTATATATAATAAAAATATAATAAAATATAATAATATAATAAAAATAAAGTAGCTTTATTTAAAAAAACTAAGTTGACCTCTAAATATCTTAGAAAAACGCCAATCAAGAACAATTTTAAATCACGATATCGTCCTCCTTCGACACCTTACAACTTTGATATGAAACATTTTTCCCGAAAATGTTTTATTCATTATTTTTATAATAAAATTTATTTTTACAATAATCCACTGTATCAAATAAAATACGTATTATATATGTATATGTATTATTTATGTATGCATACGTGTATATAAACTATACAAAAATAATGATATAAAAAAAAATTGCGCCAAGTGAAAGTAGAAACTTATACCAGTGTAAAATTAAAGTTGCAAACCTATATAGAATTATAGACCTTGCTTCCGATTACAAAGCTATGTAGAATCGTAATCTATAAAAATATTTTAATCAAAAAAGATTGTATAAATAAATATAAATATAAAATTTTATACAAAAATTAGGAATTAATACAAATAAAAAAATAAAAAAATTTTTATTAAAAAAGTTGACGCTGCTAAATTTCAAGCATACATGTTTTAAATTAATTTTAGTATATTATTTAGGTTAGCAGCGCCAAGTTTTTTAAATAAAAATTTTTTAATTTTTTTATTTGTATTAATTCCTAATTTTTGTATAAAATTTTATATTTATATTTATTTATACAGTCTTTTTTGATTAAAATATTTTTATAGATTACGATTCTACATAGCTTTGTAATCGGAAACGAGGTCTATAATTAATATGATTCTATATAGGTTTGCAACTTTAATTTTACACTGGTATAAGTTTCTATTTTCACTTGGCGCAATTTTTTTTTGATAACATTATTTTTGTATAGGATATCTCTAGATTCTATATAGATTTGCGACTTTAATTTTTTACTGGCACATATTCCAGTTTTTCACTGGTGCGTGTACTTGGCACCTTTTTTTTACCTTTTTTTAAAAAGGTAAGTTTGGGATTATATCACTTTTTTTGTAATTAAGTAAATAACGTAAAGAGAACAATCTCAGAAGAATATGCAATTTTGATAGCTAATAAAAGCTAATAATAATAAATAATGTAAAAAGAAGATCGTAAAAAATATGTATTTTTTACTGATAATAGTGCTATGAGCGCTATATGAGCTATCAAAATATATAAAAATGCAAATTTTTTATAACTGTCTCTACGTTATTTATTATATGTGAAAATAAAATGACAAAGAAAATTATCATTCAAACGCTCTACTTAAATAAAAACGTAATATCAATATGGTATGATTGGCTATGAGAGCAATAGCGCGGTGTGTTAGGCGCGGTATATGTTTAAAAAAATTTTTTTTTAAATTTTATTTAGATGTTTCGATACATATGAGACGTACGTTTCGGCTCTTTTTTTGAGCCTTCTTCAGCGCAATACAAAATTAACAGCGCATGAAATATTATTAAACAGTAATATATGGACTAAATTCGGTAAATTTAAAAGACCGCATGTTGGGGTGCAGTGAATGTCAAAGTGGTGTTCCGTTTCTTGACAAATAACCATAAATTATACTCTATGTGGTTGCATCTGAGGTTAAGGCATATTATTACCAATGGGTAATTTACAATAATTGGGGTACAATGTGCAAGTACTAAAGATAACTTACAAAATAAAAACTTGGTAGCCATATCAGCGAAGCACCATCAATATTCGAATTAGACATCGATTCGACCGCAACGCAAGGTGGTAATGTACTAATCTATTATCTCGGCCATACAGAGTTAACCCAAACGGTATCAAACAGTACACTAAACATAATAAATATCTAAAAAGGTCAACAAAGACTTTAAAAGTGTAATAAAAATAATATGAAAAAGCGTGTGTTGACATAAAATGGCAAGCCATATAATCCTACTGTAAAATTAACAAGTAAATTGAAATAAAATTTCTTCTGAAGTAAGATTTAACACTGAGAATAGCTTCAAAATGAACACAATTATCGCATTATAGTTACTTATAATTATGCAACTATGTCGACACTGTGTATTGTTTTTATTATATTTTAGAAAGTTTATTAATTAAAGTTAAATAAATATCTGGCAAAAGTTCTGTATCCGTTTGTAAATTTATGCTATTTTCTTGTCTCTTGATGGACAACATTTCAGAAGTTAATCGCTTTGCTAATATGGGTTCCTTGTCTAATAATTGCACATCATCCCATTTAAAATCGTGGTCAAATTCTAGTCTGTGCTCGGTAATGACAGAGCGATTTCCAGAGTTCCACCTTATATGATTGTGATGTTCTTTAATTCTCGTCTGTAATTGTCTACTCGTTTGGCCCACATAAGACGCTTCACAATTTTTACAGTCTATTTTATAAATAACGTTACATTTGTTATTATTTTTGAGAGGGTCTTTGTGGACCTTAATGATGTTATTCATTTTATTAAGGCCAGTGTATGCAATTCTATGATTTATTTTTTCAGCGATATTTTTGAATTTTTCCGAAATAGAGTGGACATACGGTATGACGAAAAATAACTCTTGTTCCTCGCTCTGCTTACAAATGATGTTATCTTTATTATCGTATTTTTTCTTAAATATAGTATGTAGCCGATTATCTATCGTTTCAAAAACAAAGTTAAGAGGATAGCCATTCATTAATAAAACTTTGATGCATAATTCCAAGTTTTTCTGATGATAACGTGGATGAGACAAGGAGATTGCTCTATCCACTAAACCTATTATAGTTCCCCGTTTTTGGCACGTCGGGTGTTGTGAATTAAAATTTAAATTCTCCCTGAGAACGTACTTTTGTGGAACCAGTCAAAATTAATATAGTTATTATTTAAAATGAGCGTCAAATCCAAAAGGTTCAGAATGCCTTTCACTTCTATTTCCATCGTAAATTGGAGGCGCGGATGAAAGGAGTTGAATGTATTTAGAGTGTGATTATATTCAGAGGAGGGTAAAGTAAGTACGATGTCATATCTAAGGAAGAAACCCGGTGTGAATTTAAGTGTTTCCAAGGCCTTATTTTCCAGATCTTGCAGAACAATATCCGCAATGATCGGAGAAAGTGGAGAGCCCATCGGTGTTCCGAACGTTTGCTTATAAATCACTTCGTCAAATACAAAAAAGGTTGAGTCCAATATAAATCTAACTGCTAATAAAAATTCATTTTGTGGGATAGAACATTTATGCTCAATAAAAAGCCATCTATTTGAAATGCTGTCCATTGCCAAATCTATGGGGATATTTGTGAAAAGAGATATAACGTCTAGAGATACTAACTTCATGTTGTCGTTGATAAATGTATTGGATAATTTATTCACTGCTTCCAAGCTGTTAGAAATATGGCTACTAGATTTCGGGAAATTAGTGTACATGATTTTTTGAATGAATGAAGCTAAATTATATAACGGACTGTCTAAAGATGATACTATTATCCGAAAAGGGCAGTTTTATTTGTGTACTTTTGGGAGCCCATAAGCCCTAGGTAAAATCCCATCACTACAATATAGATACGCATATGTAGCCCTGGTAATGTAATCCGCCTTCTTCCATCTTGTCAAAATATCACGTAAGTTTTTTGTTAGCTTACTAATCGGACTTCTTTTAAAAACCTCATGTGTCTTTATCATTAAGCATTGTGTTTATTTTTTCATGATATTTATCTTTATCGAGGGCTACCGTAACGCTCCCTTTATCTGCGCGTGTTATAATTAAGTTCCGATGTTCTTTTAAAAATTTTTTTGTGAAGGAAACTGAATTCATGAGATAGTTATTAATTTTGTTTTTTGGAAAATTGTATGATGGAAGGCCATTAATGATGCGTGTAGTTTCGTGTCTTATTTCCGTTCGATTTGTGTGTGGGATTTTCCTAAGATTGTTTTCTATACTTTTAATAAATTCAGTTGTTAATTTAGTGGTATCTGTAATTGGGAAATTAAAATTTTCTCCCAGTTGTAATATACTTTGGATATTTTTTGGAATAGCGATAGACGATAAGTTGATGAACCATTTATTTTTTATGTCTGTAAAGGATTGTTTGTCATTATTAAACATAGTAGGGTCTAACTTAATATATGTTATTAATTAGTCGTTATTTGTAGATGCAGTCAACGGTTTAAAGCCAAAGTCGAAGTTTTTGTTATTATTATTGAACCAACAAAAATATTGAATTGTTTTGATGTTTTTATTTATAATTGTTTTCTTGGTCAGTAGAAATCTAAATTTTTTGTCAAATCTTAAAAACTGATTGTTGTGATAAGTGAATAGTAGTCCCGTCTGTTTGGAGAAAAAAGAATTGCAAATATAACTTGGAACGTGACGATACAGGTTCTTAGAAATCTTCAAAATCTGTTTTTGTGCAAAACGAACTTGGAAGTATGCATCGTTAAGTTCGATTAGTACATTACCACCTTGCGTTGCGGTCGAATCGATGTCTAATTCGAATATTGATGGTGCTTCGCTGATATGGCTACCAAGTTTTTATTTTGTAAGTTATCTTTAGTACTTGCACATTGTACCCCAATTATTGTAAATTACCCATTGGTAATAATATTCCTTAACCTCAGATGCAGCCACATAGAGTATAATTTATGGTTATTTGTCAAGAAACGGAACACCACTTTGACATTCACTGCACCCCAACATGCGGTCTCTTAAATTTACCGAATTTAATCCATATATTACTGTTTAATGATATTTCATGCGCTGTTAATTTTGTGTTGCGCTGAAGAAGGCTCAAAAAAAGAGCCGAAACGTACGTCTCATATGTATCAAAACATCTAAATAAAATTTTAAAAAAAAATTTTTTTAAACATATACCGCGCCTAACACACCGCGCTATTGTTCTCATAGCCAATCATACCATATTGATATTACGTTTTTATTTATTATAGTTTTTATTTACTTCCTTATTTTATATTAACAATTATAAATTTATGAAAAAATTGTAGTATGTAGCGTAACAAGAAAGTAGTTATTACTATCAAAGAAAAATAATAAAATGATAGCGTAACAATAACATATGCACTTGTGATATTCAATACTACACATATGTATGTGACTATATTTCTTTTATAATAATAACTAATTTCTTGTTACACACTACCATCTAACTATTTCTTTCATAAATATCTAATTGTTGATATAAAATTTTTATATTAAAAAATAAATAATATCTAGTAATATACAAAAATTAATAACAAAGAGAAAAATGACTCGTTATGGTGCTACGTGGTATCATATTTTTATGACTTTTCTCTTTATGTTATTTATAATATTATTAGCTTTTATTGATTTTTTGTTATTTTATATCAACAATTATTTATTTATAAAAGAAGATAAGATAATACTATAACAAAAAAGTAGTTATTATTAAAGAAATATAGTACATCACATGTAATATTGCATATCACATGTATGTAGTGTAGCATTGCAAAATATAGATACTTCTATTTCTTTCATAAATACATATTTATATAATGATATTTGTAATTATTTTCTGTTACGCTACTATTTTACTATTTCTTTCTTAATAATAACTGCTTTCTTGCTACGCTATCATCGTACTATTTCTTTTATAAGTACGTAATATTATTATTGATATAAAATAAAAAGGCAAATATAAACTAATAATAATAAATAATATAAAGAGAAAACAAAGATGTGCATTTTTGATAGCTAATAGCATTCATAATGATGCTATGAATGCTATGAGAGCGATATATATAAATTCTTTAATATAAAAAACATATATATATAAATAATAAATATATAAAAATATATATATATTCTTTGTAAAAATATATATTAATAATTTGTCTCTTTATTTATTAGCTTTTATTGACTTCCTTAATTTATATCAACAATTGTAAATTTATAAAAAAAAGTAGTAGGACAGCTGCGTACGAAAGAAAATAATTATATCATTATTATAAAAGAAATAGTAAAATAATATGACAAGTAAAATAATATGAAAGTAATAGTTACAAATATTATTATATAAATATATATACTTATAAAAGAAGTACCAAGACACATTTTGCAATACAATAATACTTTCTTATGTATGTATGTATTTCTTTATTCGTCCCCTTGGGGATTGAAGGCGCTTTTCACGACGAGCGTTTTCAAACCTCTTTACAATCCCCCTCACTTCTTTACCATATACAATACAATTTATAAATATAATACAATATACTATATTCATCCGCCCGTCTTCCAACACTCTCCCTTTTCCTCCACAACCCCGAGCAATCCTCCATCTCCTTTTCCTACTCTCCTCCTCACTCCGGCTCCATTCTCCCTTCCAGCTTTCTTGAACTGCCCTCCTTCTTTCCACTCTCTCCTTCTTCTTCCTTCTTCACCTTTCTCTATCTCCCCTCTCTTTCCTCCTTCCTCCTTTTTCCATCTCTTTTACTCATCCTGCTCTCCCCCCTTCTTTCATCAACTTTGTCTCCATTCTTCCACTGGTACCCGAGCAGGCATATGGGGTGTGTTGGTTCGAACCTGGGACCTTTCGCATGCCAGCCAGATACTGAGCATGCGGGGCCACTTTTCACTCCTAATACTTTCTTATTATGCAATGCTTTCTTATTATGATACTATTATTTCTTTCATAAGTATATAACTGTCGATATAAAATAAGGAAGCGAATAAAATCTTATAATTATTATAAAAAATAATAAAATAATTACCTAACACACACACACACACAGACACACACACACACACACAGAGAGAGAGAGAGAGAGAGAGAGAGAGAGAGAGAGAGGAGAGAGAGAGAGAGAGAGAGAGGGTGAGGGAGAGGGAGAGGGAGAGGGAGAGGGAGAGGGGGAGAGGGAGAGGGAGAGAGGGAGAGGGAGAGGGAGAGGGAGAGGGAGAGGGAGAGGGAGAGGGAGAGGGAGAGGGAGAGGGAGAGGGAGAGGGAGAGGGAGAGGGAGAGGGAGAGGGAGAGGGAGAGGGAGAGGGAGAGGGAGAGGGAGAGGGAGAGGGAGAGGGAGAGGGAGAGGGAGAGGGAGAGGAGAGGGAGAGGGAGAGGAGAGGGAGAGGGAGAGGGAGAGGGAGAGGGAGAGGGAGAGGGAGAGGGAGAGGGAGAGGGAGAGGGAGAGGGAGAGGGAGAGGGAGAGGGAGAGGGGAGGGAGAGGGAGAGGGAGAGAGAGAGAGAGAGAGAGAGAGAGAGAGAGAGAGAGAGGAAGAGAGAGAGAGAGAGAGAGAGAGAGAGAGAGAGAGAGAGAGAGAGAGAGAGAGAGAGCATTATTTATTGTGCGCTCTGGGACCGGGTCCCCTCAAGCGCAATAATTAGATCAATACAATGTTTCTAAAAAACAAAAATAATTACAAGCAAAATAAAGATATTAACAGAAAAATAAAACAGAATAAGATAAGATAAAATAAAAACAAAACAGATTTTTTTTAACATGGTAATTTATATGTGTCCTGTTAGTCGTGAGTGCGTATATGAATATTACGCATCTGCCTCTCCGCCCAGTAGATGCTTATAGAATTTTCGCTTGAAATCGGTGATAGTGCAAGCCTCTCTGATGGTCGAGGAAAGACCGTTCCAGAGTCTAACCGAAGCAAGCCTAAAGGAACGTCTATATAGTTCGGTACGGCATTCAGGCAGGATGAGAGCATCCTCAGACATTCTTGTGATTCGATCCGAAGAGTGCCCCTGTGATTTGAAATTAATATGGAGAAGAACAGGCTGTTTCGTTTGCAGTATATTATAGAGCTGACATCCAACAAAAAATATACGTCTCACGTCAATCTTGAGCATACGAAGTTGATCATAGTATGGAGTGATGTGGGCGTCGGCCCTAACATTAAAAATAAATCTTATGTATGCATTAGTAGCCCTGTACAGTTTTAAATTCTGTTCCGATGTCACGTCTGTGAAGGCTGCGCAGCAGCAATCGACATGCGGAAAAAACAAGATAGAGACAAGCCTAGATCTGAGTTCGACCGGAAGCAGATGTTTGTATAGTTTAAGCCTATACAGTACAGATCGAATCTTTTTCGTTGTTTTCGTAACCTGGTTTTCCCAGGATAGATTACTGGTGATCGTCACGCCTAGGTATTTAACAGACGCCAAGTACTGTATAGAGGCAGTTTCAACCTTGATCCTGGGAAGAGAGTCCATATCCATGGTATTGATATATCTTGCGGTGCCAGCGATTATTGCCTGAGTTTTACCAGGATTTAGGATAAGTTTGTTCATTGTTGACCATCTGATAATGGCTTCTATGTCCTCGTTAACAGTCCGTACAGCATCAGCCAACCTCTTCGGCTCACAGTGGTAATAGATCATCAGATCATCGGCGTAAAAATTATATGTACAGTATCTGAGGACGTGTTAAAAGTCCGATATACACGATAAAAAGTAGAGGTCCTAGGACAGAGCCCTGAGGAACTCCTGCCCTGACAGTGGAAGGAGGCGATTCCTCGCCTGTAAACGCATCCCTGACCACCTGAGTCCGGTCCGTTAGGTAGGAATGGATCCATTTCATTACCGAGTCCGAGAAGTTCAATAATTTAAGTTTCCCTAAGAGCCTTCGATGGTCCACTCTGTCGAATGCCTTCGAGAAATCGAAAAGAACCGTCACAGTGACCATTCTCCGATCCGCTGCATGCCTGAAGTCATCGAGTGCTCTAATTAGGCAAGTCTGAGTAGAGTGTCCACAGCGGTAAGCAAACTGACAGGGATCAAAGAGGCCGGAGTCCTCAAGATAACAGCGAATCTGCTCACTGACCACACGCTCCAAAGCCTTCGACAGAAAGGGCAGTATGGATATCGGCCGATAGTGCTCCACCATCGCAGGGTTCTTATTTTTCGGAATCGGACTGATGAGCGCCGACTTCCATGCCGTAGGGACAACTCCGTTCGTCAGTGAGAAATGAAACAGGTGCTCCAATATGGGCAGAACAAAGTCCTGTACCATCTTAACCAGCCTCAACGAGATACCATCTAAGCCAACTGCATTTGAAGTAGTTCCAGAGATAGCCCTTCTAATAGTGAGCGGCGTCACATATTTCCAGTGAAAATTTGTGTCCTCGAAGGTCCCAGTGATTAGATCACCAAGAGAGAAGTCTTGGTCCGCAAAATTCGATGCCGCTTCACCGCCTGCGAAGAACTCGCTCAACTCTCCCACTGTGTTTGAAAGACGCACTCCGCAAGTAGGTGTTTTAATCAGCCCTAGATGTCTCAGACCGTTCCATACCTCACTGGCCTTGTTAATGTTAACGAAGTGTTGCATGTAGTAATCTCGTTTGGCCGCGCGTATTAGACTCTGCGTCTCGTTGCGTAGAGCCTTGAATCTGTCATAGTCTTGGCTATTTTTCTTTCTACGCCATGTTTTTCTGGCTATATTTCTCCGACGCATCGCCAGTCGGATACCATCAGTCAGCCACAAGGCAGGTAGGTTCTTGAAATGTCGTTTCCTTAGTGGCGCATGAGCATTGAGCACATTCAATAGATTTGAATTTAGGATTTCAATCTTTTCATCCAGACTGTCAGAGACCAGCAAGCTCGTCCAATCCGTACCCTCGATTTCAGTGAGGAACGCGGCCTCATCGAAATTTTGCCAATCCTTGCAGACTACATATCTCGCCGGTCGACGCTCGACTCTGACATCATATATTAAGTAGATGAGATCATGCGTAGATAGAAAGGCGATCTCTTGTTGTTCAAAATCTGTGAGCTTATCAGAGTCATCGATGATCCCTAAGTCCAAGAGTGTGCTAGAGTCTCTGAGATGATGCGTAGGGCCGTATGGAACAAGATAGAGGTTGGAGGCAGTAATGAAGGTGCTGAGTTGTAGGCTGTCGAATGTGTGCTGTTACATATCCGCATTGAAATCTCCCATGATAATAGAGTGTTTATAACCAGCCTGTATCTCCAAGTATGTTTCAAAAAATACATTGAGATATCCTGTGTTGGGAGGTCTATAGACTACCGCCAACAGTACCCTAGCCGCATCCCTAGATAGTATCTCAGCAATGATAAATTCCGGTCTGTACATAGGAGAGTCGGCAGAACTTCCAAGAACGTTGGCGCGCAGCATATCTGACAAATAGAAGGCCACTCCACCCCCGGTTCTGCCCTGTCTGTCACACCTGTAGAGGATGTAGCCAGGTAGTCTGATCATATCATCGGTAATTTCAGGCCTTAGCCACGACTCAGACAAGCATATAACATGGTAATCAGAATTCGTGAAGAAGAACCTGAACTCGTCAAGGTGCGAAGAGTGACTGGCAGTTCACATGACAGAGCTTCAGTCCATTACCGTAAGTCATCAGCTTATCCATAATTGATGTTAGTTGTCCTATCCTTGATTTTTCTACCTAATATGAGACACCTCTTGGAGTCCATAGCCGAGTGGGAAAGGTCACCTCCAGGTCCACGCTGCTGTCCACAATTGAAAGACCTTGGTGGTTGCATCTTAGATTCGCAATTTTTCATATCATGTTCCCCCGCGCAGTGACCGCACGAAGGTTTCGACGAGCAGTTTCTAGCCATGTGGCCGAACTTGAGACATCTGTAACACTGCAGTATTCTGATATAATTCATAATAGGACACGCAGAGTATCCCAAAAAGACTCTACCATTCTTCAATAAGGTCCTCCGAATGAAAGGCGAGACCTCGAAAACGCAGCTGGTGTAGCGTTTATTATTTTTAGATGGAAATATGTAGATGACCTTGAAATCGTTGCCAGGGTCCTTACTCAGATTTTGTGCAATCAGTTCTTCTCTGACCTCATACGCCGACATGTCCGCAGGTATGCCATGCGCAATCAATCGAGGATTTACCTTATGGTTATTTTGTACAATTAGTCCCGCGTCCGCGAGGCCGGGATGGGCTTCTATCTTATCGATATCAGGAGAAAAGGCCTCCACCCTCACTCCATTATCACGCACAAAAGAAATCCTTTCCACTTTCAATCCACAGTCTGACGGCCTGAGTATCCTGCACAAAGCCTCTTTGATTGCGTTAGACGAGGAAAATTTAGCGGCATGTTCGCGATCAGGGACAACAATAAAGCTAGCGGTATTTGTCAGCTCCATCCTATGACTTCCCGCGATCCGTATCTCCCCCACTATCCCAAATATTTTGCGTCTCGGCCTATTTCATGGCGCTATTTATTAACATCCATTATAAGGCAAATGAAAAATATAGGATCGAAAGGGTCTGAATAGCTTAGTGGTAAGAGCAGTCGCCCGGCAAGCGAAAGACGCGGGTTCAATTCCCGCTTCAGCGACTTTTCGGACCAATATTTTTCTCGCCTATTCTCACGTTGTAAGTTCGAGGATTGTCAATTGATGGAACTTAGTAATCTCAAACCAAGAGATACAGTTCTGGAAAATTAGAATTAATTTTCGTGCGTGGCTCTATTGGCCGGATTTAAAAATCACATTTATTATATACGGAGAGCTGATAAAAAATATTTCTTAATTTATATTTGCGTCTCGGCCTATTTCATGGCGCTATTTATTAACATCCATTATAAGGCAAATGAAAAATATAGGATCGAAAGGGTCTGAATAACTTAGTGGTAAGAGTAGTCGCCCGGCAAGCGAAAGACGCGGGTTCAATTCCCGCTTCAGCGACTTTTCGGACCAATATTTTTCTCGCCTATTCTCACGTTGTAAGTTCGAGGATTGTCAATTGATGGAACTTAGTAATCTCAAACCAAGAGATACAGTTCTGGAAAATTAGAATTAATTTTCGTGCGTGGCTCTATTGGCCGGATTTAAAAATCACATTTAAAATAGTAATATATTGTAAATAATATGTTATAATATCTTATTCTTGATTATTATTTTTTGACAGAAATCAGCTGATGACTGTCAAAAATATTAATCGAGTTTAAAGTATTGTCAAGTATTTAAAGTGAGTTTCTCGCGAGTGCTTTACGTTGATACAATTAGTACCGCCATTGTACCGCGAGGTGGCTTCTCGGCGAACAGTCTTTCCGTAGAAGAAAACAGTCAAAGAAAGTATATAAGGCGATGAAACTACATATCTGATGTCTTGATGTTCAAGGATTTTTAAGAGGAATATTAGTTACACATTTATTTTTAACACACTTTGATACAAAATTTCTATTCTCGTCAAAGTGAAAGTTATTCTCTAAACATTTGTTAAGGAATATTGGTTACACATTTATTTTCAACACACTTCGATACAAAATTTCTATTCTCGTCGAAGTAAAAGTTATTCTCTAAACTCTAAACATGTTAAGGAATATTGGTTACACATTTATTTTCAATACACTTGGATTCAAAATTTCTATTCTCGTCAAAGTTGAAAATTATTCTCGAAACATGTTGTAATATTGTGTTTTTATTTAATATATATATATTAAAATTTAATCTTTATAAAATATCTTTGTTAAGGAATATTGGTTATATATACACATTTATTTTCAATACACTTGGATTCAAAATTTCTATTCTCGTCAAAGTTGAAAATTATTCTCGAAACATGTAATATTGTGTTTTCATTTAATATTAAAATTTAATTTTTATAAAATATCTTCAGACAAACACATTATATATATATATATATATATATATATATATATATATATATATATATATATATATACTATACTGCGTTTGGCAATGCAAATCGATCATTGTTTTACTCGTAATGTAGCCAACGCTATAATAACAAATAATTTTATTTATTTTGCCTTGAACATTTGAGGCAAATATATTGGATAAAATTTCAACTCGCATTTTATATGTTAACAAGGTAATACCTGTGTGTAATACTGATGTACTAATTACTTTTACTGATTTGTCTTCTAATTTTATTTTTTAAGGGTTGCCATTTTTTAAGATGGGTACTTTTTGTTTTGGTTTTATAATTTTATTTTTCATTTGTATTTTCTTTTTCATACTTATTTAAATTTATATTGTTGAAATTAGTTGTGTGTCTTTTTCTTTTTTGGTTGTATATTCGAAATTTTGCTTCAATTCTGAAATATCCTGACTTGTGATAGGATATATTTTAATATAATGTGGTCCATTATAATTGATTACTGTTGCAAGTACATATGTGTTTTCTTGATAATCAATTGATATTCGGAATTGTGTCGATGATTTTTTCAACATAAAATATTTTTCTCTTCCATTTATCTTTCATAAAAGTCCGAATGTGTTTTGTGTCTTAATAGGCAATAAAAAGTGGTTGACATAAGCTGTCAAATGCACACGTATTAATCACTCTTACCGATTTGTCTGTCAATTTTATTTCTCGCAGATAATTGTAATTTTTTAAGATTGGTATGTTTGCATTTTGTTTCGATTCCAGAATTATAAGTCTTACTTGTTTTTTATCGATATTTTTTTCTCAAATTTATATGAATTCATATATTCGTCGAAATCAGTTTTGTGCTTTTTTCATTTTTGGTTGTTTATTCGAAGTTTTTCTTCAATTCTGAAATATCCTGATTTGTGATATATTATAACAGGATATATTTTAATATAATGATAATGTGGTCCTTTATAATTGATTACTGTTGCAAGTACATATGTGTTTTCTTGATTATCAATTGATATTCGGAATGCACACGAAAGGCGATATAAATAATTATTACCAACAGGCTTGTAAACCGAAACAAAAATACGCTCTTTGGAACGGTTTTGAACCGGTTCAAAAACCGCTTCATAAACCGTATAAATTTATGGAGTAAATTATTTGGAACCTGGGATGTAAACCGAATCAAACCGTTAAAATTTGTACGCTCCGAGAGAACGGAGCAATTTTGAATTTTAAAATTGTTCTAATCCCGGAGCAAACCGTTTTTAATTATAATTTAAAACGCTCCGGTATCGAACCAGAGTGAAAACCGATTTTGGAGCAGTTTCTTTATTTAAAAAGGAGTTAATTAATATATATAGAACAAAATAATTAATTAATATATATATACATATAATAAATTACATATATGTTTTATATATATATATATATATATATATATATATATAAACTCGTCAACAAAATTAACGCATATGTATTTTAAGTTAAAATTTCGCATAATTTTAAATAAGCTTAACTCCGCTAAAAATGATCGTATTTGAAAAATTTTTTTTTTACTGTCAAGCTTGAAATCTCTACTTTAAAAATCATTCGTCAGATTTTTAATTTATCTCCCCTCCCCGTACATTACTGTTTCAAAAGTAAGGACGTGTTTTGTTTCTAAAAAATTGCGTAATTAGAATTAAACATTATAAACTTATATAACACTCAGAAAATGCACGGAGCTCAATTGCTAGCAACGATTGCTAAATGAAAATTGGAAAGCGAAGGATTACGATCAAAGTAATAGTGTTTTATTTTAGTATAAACAATTCCTATGACAACGCTTCATAGTTGCTACGCAAAATTCCACGCGCAAGGGACTTAGCAAGCAGCGAGATCGCGTCCGATCTCGCGCTCGTGTTGCTCACGCTCTCTCTCTCCGCAAGACGGGAGAGCAGAGACTCCGAAAATCATCCGCGGTCGGGCCGTTCGGCCCTTGTGACGGACGCTTGAAAAACGTTACTTCACAATATATATGTACATATCAATAATAATATATATTAATTTATTATATTTTTCTCTTTTTAAACTCCTTTTTAAATAAAGAAAACCGCTCCAAAACCGGTTTTTTTATGCTCCAGTTTGATACCGGAGCATTTTAAATTATAATAAAAAACAGTTTGCTCCGGATCGGAGAGATTTTATAATTCACATTTTGATCCGTTCTTTCGGAGCGTACACACTTCAACGGTTTGATTCGGTTTACAACCCTGATTACCAAGCATTCTGTATAATAATATGCTGACCATAAATATTATCGTAATCAACATTTTTTGATAAATAATGGCTCTTAATTCCGCATTGAATTTCTGTTTTATTGTAAAGTTTTTGAGCTATTATATCTCCCCATTCGTTGTTTTTAAATCGGATGCAGACTCGTCTACCATACACTTTTGTAATTAATAAATCTTGATATTCTTTGTGCGTTAATGTAATTGTAAATGTTTTTTCGTTATTTATATTAGTAACATCATTTGAAGCATTGATAGATTGACTACTTTCATTTTTATTTTTTATTACACGAATCTTTTTCAAAGGATTTCATACCTAATAATTCGTGCAAATTGTAAATGTCACAAACAACATAGCATATTCCAGCAGATTCCTTAACAAAGCCAGTTTTTTATGAGAAAAAAGAATTGTGTCGTCGTGGCATGGGTCTATTTGAGTTATAATAATTGGAGATCAATTGGGGGTGTTAGGGTACGAACACAAAGAAAGCAGATTTTCTGCTTTCCGATAGCCAGCGCCGATCAGCGCCGATCGGCATTAAGAATATACACGTGTTATCATTATGAGACCGCGCATAACAAAAGCAGGTTCGGACTTGTCTGCGCGTGTCATCGGCGCGAGCGGATTTATCGGAACGAATTTTTAGTTTTTCTCGCCGATTGTAAGCGCCGGTTGACTCGTAAAACGCATTGTAAATGGATATCGATAATTTAATTTCTGCCATTTTTGTAAGATCTCCCATTTAAGATAAAAGAAATAAAAATCATTCCAATAGAAATGTAATTGAGAAGTGTTGGAAAGAAATAAGTAAAGAAGTAAATGCGGAAGGTAAGTAAGGAAATATTATATATATTCTTATAAGTTATAAGATATATACAGTTTTATTTTGTATTTATGTTTATAAATTGTTAATAATTATAAAATTGAGTCTATAATATAAATTATAAATAATAAGATGATTTAATAATCAGAAATTAATTTCCTTCTTTATTATACGATAAAGGATTACTTGTAAAATAAGTTGTAAATATATCTCTAATGAGTTTTGCTTTATTAGGTGGTCTCCCTCCTGCTTGTCTTTGATAATTTCTTTGAAATTCTATAGACACATCTGTCAGATTCCGTTCAAATCCCTCTTTATCTATTATAGTATTATGTAAAACACAAATACATTTTATAATATTATCTGTCATATCAATGTCGGTTTCAATGCATTTTGAAAGTAAGCGCCATTTAGAATATAAAATTCCAAAAGAGCATTCAATAGTTTTCCTAGCTCTAGATAAACGTTTATTAAAACACTCCTGTTCAATATTTAAATTCTTTCCACTAAATGGCTTTAAAAGATAGGGGAGAAGCGGATATGCTTCATCTCCTATTAACACAAACGGTGTTTTTACATTTGTTTGAGGAAGATTGCTAGGTTCTGGTATGTCGAGAAGCTTGTTGTTTAATAATTTATATAAGTTGGAGGCTTGAAAAGTGCCACCGTCACTTTGTTTACCATATCCCCCTACATTGTTATAAATTTATAAGATGCATCTGCAACGCCTTGCAATACAATAGAAAAATATTTTTTATAATTAAAAAACAGATCCTGAATTTTTCGGACGTAGAACACGAATATGTTTGCCATCAATAGCTCCAATGCAATTAGGGAAGTTCCATATATTATAAAAATCTTCAGCTATTTTTTTAAAATTATCTCTTGTCGGTACTGGCATGTGCTCTGATTGTAATTCATTCCACAATACAATAACAGTTTCGGAAATAATTTTTCCTACTGTAGATGCACCCATCCGAAAAGTAAATGATAACGTCTTGAATGAGCAACCAGTTGCTAGATATCTGAAATATATAATCATTTAATAGAAAATGTTTTATTAATAAAAATATTTTGTAAAAGTTAGTTTTTAACTATATCATTTTATATGTGACTTTTTTCAGAAAACATGTTAAGAAAGAAATGGAAATATCTAAGAGATCAGTTTGCAGTTGAGCTTGGAAAAATTCCTCCTTCTCGTTCAGGAGATGCTGGAGATTCTGCATCCACATCAAAGTGGCCACATTTTCAATCATTATTATTTCTTAAAGACATTGTGAGACCCAGATTTTCAACTGGGAATTTGATCACAACTGCAGAATCTGAAATTCCTCCTACTTCATCAGCAGAGGCAGAAGCTCCAGCAGACGATGTAGAAGACTCTTCTCAAGTTTCTGAATGTACTGATACTACTTCTTATCAGGAAGAAGAAAATAAAATTGTAATAGAAGATACTGCAAATTATGTACGTCATTTATCGTCACCTACAGTACAATCTACTCAAGGAAGAAAAAGAAAACGATCAAATAAAACTTTTAATAATGCCTTATTAAATCTTGAAAGACAGAAGGTTCAATATCTGCAGGAAAAATCATCACGACAGCGTGATATTGATGATGAAGATCTGTTTTTTTTTCAAAAGCATGCTTCCACATGTTCGAAAAATACCAAATTCAAAAAAATTAGCTTTTCGTAATTGCATTCAAAAATTCGTTGAACAATTCGCATATCAACAGCAATCATCTACATTCTGCAACAATCAACAATCAATACTTCTTCTTCTACAATATCCGAAAATACTTTTCAATCATTTCCTTCTTCCTCTCCTCTCTCTACGAGATCACAAAATACTATCCAGTCTTTTCTTTCCAACTCTAATGCATGTTTCCCTCTATCTATTGAAAATTCAAATTATACTACCTTCTCTACAGACGAAACAGTATTGAATTACACATATTTGTAATTTGTTTTAAAAATATCAAAAATTGTTCTACTACATAATACTAAATATTTGCAAATATTCTATTTTCATATAAATCTTGACAATATAAAATTATAGGCTTATACGCATTCGTAATATATCGTTCATATCTTATATTAAGTTAGATGTAATGTTCTCGTACTATGAAACATTTTTAGATTTAATGCTCTGTACAGTTTTTTATTATTAATATTTAATTATTTTGTGTTAATTGTTTTATGTTTATTGTATTATTTTGTTTATGTGAGACATTATTTTCTTTATGTGATAGACATTATTTTGTTATTATGTAATAGGCATTATACTTTGAGTATTTAAAATGTTTAATATATTACGATATGTTGTATTTTCAGCAATTATTTAGCATTTTTACATTATAAAATAAAAAGTTGTGTATATAAGTAAAATTTTGATTAATATTACACATTTACTTTAAAGTGACGACAAGTATTTCTTCAGGTAAGATAGGCTGCTTATGCCAGTTACACTACGTTTTCATTAAACGATGCTCGACTTTTCCTAATATGTAATCAAAAGTTTTCAGAGTCATCCTTGTGTACTGAAAAAATTTTTGTTCGTCTCTCTTGATATCATTAAACAAAGTATGGTATTCACCATAATTTCTTCTATTTTTATTAATTTCATGTATACCAAATCTCTTTCTTTTTATTTTTGGTATAATATTATCTAATAAAAAAAAATCTTCATCCGATGAAGACATCTTTTACTGTCGACACCAACTCAGAAACTAGCAGGCATTTTTCTGCTTTAACACGCGTCTACTGTGTTCTTCTCAATCGCCGATAGCCCGCGCCGATCGGCGCTGATTTCGGAAAGCAGAAAATCTGCTTCCTTTGTGTTCGTACCCTTAGAGTTTATGATCTCAAATTATCGCGCCATATAATTTATGTTTGTCGGTCGATAAAATGTCAGTTTTAGTTCACTTCCGTTTCTGGTCTTTTTCCGACGGCGCTTATCCTCTTCACCTTCTGTCTTTATTGTTCGCAAGAGAATATAGTACACGTTTTTGCTCATTCTCAATAAGAATTACCTTCAATAAACTTAAAAACTTAAAAATATATATATATATATATATATATATTATATATATATTAGAGTGGCGCTTATTTTGGATTTTATCGAATTCTTTCGCTCCCAGTTGTCTAATTCATCCCAAATGGCTAAAAAAAGATACCCATGAAACACGAGCTCTGTAGCTCAATATTAAAGGGTGCCACCGACCATCTATTTATTTATATTTAAATAACATGGGTTTTTGAGTAACTTTTAGCTGTGATTTTTTTGAGGTAAAAAAAAATTGTAAAAATTTAAATCCTATGCGAATTGTTTAGGTATTTGACATACTTTCAGCAAGAATTTTGTCAAAATTCCGATAACATATTAGACGCGACTAAAAATAAATAATACTGACCAAAAATTCTTTTATACATAAAGTTATCAGTTTTATTGTTTCAATTAAGATTTCACGTATTTTTATTGATATTTTTATTGATATTGTGTTAAAATGTAGTTGTAATTGACGAAGATCATACAAAATATATTTTCAAAAATGTTCAAAATAAACAATGGAGTGCTTTCAAAAAAGGGTCGCAAGAAGAATCACTTCTAACCTTACCAGTGAAAATACGCCAAAAAACACCCTTTAAAATGAAAAAAAATTAGCACATTAATTAAGATCTGCATTTAAACATATTTTTTGCAGAATAACAGTTAATAAACAGTAATCTATGCAAAAAAAGTATTTAAAAAATTGTAATTAAATCCCTATTTTATAATTATAACTCTCACAAACCATTCCTGCATAAAATAGGGATTCAATTATAATTTAATACTTTTTCCGCATAGATTACTGTTTATTAACTGTTATTCTGCAAAAAATATGTTTAAATGCAGATCTTAATTAATGTGCTAATTTTTTTTCATTTTAAAGGGTGTTTTTTTTGGCGTATTTTCACTGGTAAGGTTAGAAGTGATTCTTCTTGCGACCCTTTTTTGAAAGCACTCCATTGTTTATTTTGAACATTTTTGAAAATATGTTTTGTATGATCTTCGTCAATTACAACTACATTTTAACACAATATCAATGAAAATATCAATAAAAATACGTGAAATCTTAATTGAAACAATAAAACTGATAACTTTATGTATAAAAGAATTTTTGGTCAGTATTATTTATTTTTAGTCGCGTCTAATATGTTATCGGAATTTTGACAAAATTCTTGCTGAAAGTATGTCAAATATCTAAACAATTCGCATAGGATTTAAATTTTTACAATTTTTTTTTTACCTCTCAAAAAAATCACAGCTAAAAGTTACTCAAAAACCCATGTTATTTAAATATAAATAAATAGATGGTCGGTGGCACCCTTTAATATTGAGCTACAGAGCTCGTGTTTCATGGGTATCTTTTTTTAGCCATTTGGGATGAATTAGACAACTGGGAGAAAGAATTCGATAAAATCCAAAATAAGCGCCACTCTAATATATATATATATAATCTTCGGTGTTATTGAATATACTGCACAAGTTCCTATAAAAACAGTTATCTCTTCTTTATTTGAATATCTCTACTTATTACTAATTCATGTCTACAAGTCTACACACGTACAATCACTTACGCAAAATTTTACTATTAATCTTTATAGAGAAGTATGAATTTGTATCTTTCTTCTCGACATTTTCGATTTTATGTTGTGTACTCTATAAGAAAAATGTCATTAATGATAACATAAATTACTTTTAAAGAAAATAAATTTATTACACACATGTAGAGAAAATGTAAAAGTTATATATATATTTAATTTTTAAGTTTATTGAAGGTAATTATATATATATATAGCTAGACAATTCAAGTGAAAAAAAGAAAGAGTCGATTACACGTGGTGCTCTGCGCAAAGATACCATCTCGAAGACATCAAGCTTTTTTTGTCCTTGACCATAATTTTGAACAATAATCATTCTCTTTTTTATCCTCGTATATTGTGATATTTGGTTTTTTATAAGTTGCTTTCATTTGTTCCGTCATTTGACGCCTTATTAATGATGAGCCCTTTTATTTTATATTTCGCTGTTGGTGGAGAACTTTCCTGTAAAAAAGAACAAATTTCTTTTGTTCGTATATCTTTATAGAAGTAACAACATTAATAACGTCATTTTCTTCCTTATTAAAATTTAAATCATGGTCATCTGTTAAATGCTTGTTCATTCTATCAGATATTTTATAATAGATAGATATCTTTTTTTCACAAAGTGTGCATTGCATACAATTTTTTTGGTCACTATAAATAAAATTTTTTTCCCAATCTAATTTATTTCCCAATTCCATAGTATGTCTTGTTCTCAAGTGCTCCTTTAAATGAGTGTCATCTTTAATTATTGAAAATTCTCATTCATACAAAGAACATGTAATATTTTCGTTCTTTTGGCAATAGTAATACGTTTTCTTCCTTATTAAAATTTAAATCATGGTCATCTGTTAAATGCTTGTTCATTCTATCAGATATTTTATAATAGATAGATATCTTTTTTTCACAAAGTGTGCATTGCATACAATTTTTTTGTCACTATAAATAAAATTTTTTTCCCAATCTATTTTATTTCTCAATTGCACGTTAGTATGTCTTGTTCTTAAATGCTCTTTTAAGTGAGTGGTATCTGGTAATATATATATATATATATATATATGTACATATTAATACTTACTATTTTATTTGTTTTCATAATTAAATTATGATGTTTTAAATGTTCTAACATTTTTTTGGTATCATAGTTTTCAAATTTTGTAGGGCAACTACTACATTGCCAAAATTTGTCATTTTTAAAAATTTTGTTTTTAATAAATAAATAGTCGTTTTCTTCCTTATTAAAATTTAAATCATGGTCATCTGATAAATGCTTGTCCATTCTATCAGATATTTTATAATAGATAGATATCTCTTTTTTACAAAGTGTGCATTGCATAAAAATTTTTTTCGTCACTATCAATAAAATTTTTATCCTAATCCTTTTTATTTTTCAGATCCACGTTAGTATGCTTTGTTCTTAAATGCTTTTTTAAATGAGTGGCATCTTTAATTAATGCGCATTCTTGTTTACACGAAGAACAACATGTAATATTTTCGTTATTTTGGCAAAAATAATTCCATTTCCAAGATATTAATTTTTTTGAAATTGCCATATCCTGAAAAAGAGAGAGAGAGAGAGAGAGAGAGAGAGAGAGAGAGAGAGAGAGAGAGAGAGAGGGAGAGGGAGAGGGAGAGGGAGAGGGAGAGGGAGAGGGAGAGAGAGAGAGAACATATGTATAGGTTTGTTAACATTAAAAATATGGGGATTTTAATATTTATATAGTTATTCAACTACATGATAATCGAAAGAGAAAATTTTAAAGAACTTTCTTGTTCTTTTCGCTCTATATCTGCCTTTAAATATAAGCGCGTTATTTCATAGCGTTTATGCCAGCGATATGTTGTGGGTACAATGCCCAGGTAACAAGCGAAAAGAAACGAGCGTCTAATATTCCCACACCAAACGTAAAATGTGCTATTGTATTACATTACGTGTGCAGGATGTACCAACGGAAAATTTTCCGCTTCCGGACAATTACGTATCGCGTCAAGCATGATAGAAAAGTACGTATAGATCGATTGTATAGTGCTGTTAATGGAGAAACAAGATTTGTGTGAAAATTATTCTCTTCTTCTGAAAGGAAACGTTGATATACAGGGTGTCTCAGACCACCCGTATCACTCTATTATATCGAAAACTG